>NC_089839.1:28264600-28477100 GCF_035609145.1 Eleutherodactylus coqui
AAAGTCTGTGTGCACCCGCAGCATGGGTGGCTAGCAGGAACCTACAGATGGTACATAAAGAAATCCCATTGCAGTGCCCCGGATAGCTGAGGTTACATGAGAGAAAATACATGTTGGCCTCGGCCCACAACCCATGCCCTAGTCAGTCTGGGTTTTTTGGGGGGCCAGATAGGTAGAACACTGCGATGGGAAGACTTAGTGCACCCATAGTATACACAGACCCCTGTAATATTCCTCTAGTAAAGGTATAAGCTGACCCCAGTAACATTTCAGTAGTAACAGTATAGGCAGACCCCAGTAACATTTATGTAGCAGCAGTATAGGCAGACCCCTGTAACATTTCTGTTACAGCAGTATAAGCAGACCCCTGTAACATTTATGTAGCACAAGCATAGGCAGACCCCTGTAACATGTCTGTAGTAGAAGTATAGGCAGACCCAAGTAACATTTCTGTAGAAGTAAAGGCAGACCCCAGTAACATTTCGCCGTAGTAAAAGCAGACCACTGTAACATTTATGTAGCAGAAGCATAGGCAGACCCCAGTAATATTTATGTAGTAGCAGTATTGGCAGACCTCTGTAACATTTCTGTAGTAACAGTACAGACAGATCCCAGTAACATTTCTGTTGCAGAAGTATAGGCAGACCCCTGTAACATTTAAGTGGCAGCAGTATAGGCAGACCCCAGTAACATCCTTATGGCAACAGTATAGGCATACCCCTGTAAAATTTACGTGGCAGCAGTATAGGCAGAGCCCAGTAACATCCTTGTGGCAGCAGTATATGCAGACCCCTGTAACATTTCTGTAGTAACAGTATAGACAGATCCCAGTAACATTTCTGTAGCAGAAGTCTAGGCAGACTTCTGTAACATTTACGTGGCAGCAGTATAGGTAGACCCCAGTAACATCCTTGTGGCAGCAGTATAGGCAAACCCCTGTAAAGTTTTCATGGCAGCAGTATAGGCAGACCCCAGTAACATCCTTGTGGCAGCAGTATACGCAGACCCCTGTAACATTTCTGCAGCAACAGTATAGACAGATTCCAGTAACATTTCTGTAGCAGAAGTATAGGCAGACCCCTGTAATATTTACGTGGCAGCAGTGTTGGCAGACCCCAGTAACATCCTTGTGGCAGCAGTATAGGCAAACCCCTGTAAAATTTACGTGGCAGCAGTATAGGGCAGTATAGGCAGACCCCAGTAACATCCTTGTGGCAGCAGTATACGCAGACCCCTGTAACATTTCTGTAGTAACAGTATAGACAGATCCCAGTAACATTTCGGTAGCAGAGGTAGAGGTAAATATCAGAAGCGGCGCTCCAATGGTGTATAAAGAAATGAAGAAATATAGAAAGGGACTCACCGCAACTGTACCGGTCTTGTGGCAAGGACCGGTCAGTTCGTTGGTCCACTGAGGCTCTTTTAGGAAACCAGATTTATGGCAATATGTATTGATGGTCCTAGAACATCCCCTAGGGGAGAGCTGCAGCGAGCGACTCCGAAACAACCGTGTCAAGGAGGAAGAAGATGTATATTAAGAGAGACAAAGAACTCACTTTATGCGCTCCATCAAAAATTGGCAAAGTGTAGAAGTCTTACTTGTTGTGGGGTGCCTGGATTCCTGGCACCCCAAAATCCCCAGAGGCAGAGAAGTTTCAACGATGCAGGAATATTCTTTAAGAGGATTTATTAAATAAAAGAACAAATAAGTGGGCGTTGCAACGCGTTTCGGCTTGTGTCAAGCCTTTATCAAGCATTGATGCTTGATAAAGGCTTGACACAAGCCGAAACGCGTTGCAACGCCCACTCATTTGTTCTTTTATTTAATAAATCCTCTTAAAGAATATTCCTGCATCGTTGAAACTTCTCTGCCTCTGGGGATTTTGGGGTGCCAGGAATCCAGGCACCCCACAACAAGTAAGACTTCTACACTTTGCCAATTTTTGATGGAGGGCATAAAGTGAGTTCTTTGTCTCTCTTAATATACATTTCGGTAGCAGAAATATAGGCAGACTCCTGTAACATTTACGTGGCAGCAGTATAGGTAGACCCCAGTAACATCCTTGTGGCAGCAGTATAGGCAAACCCCTGTAAAGTTAACGTGGCAGCAGTATAGGCAGACCCCAGTAACATCCTTGTGGAAGCAGTATACGCAGACTGGTGCCATATGGATAAAAAATTAAAAAATAACATCACAAAGATGGAAGAGAATATTATGTATATAAAAAGAAACAAATTGGAAAGGGACAGACAAGATTATGATACAAATAGTGTTTATAACTGGACCAACAAACGCATGCATAGAGGAGAATTCAGACCTATATTAAAACGCAATAATAGAGATAGAAAAAGAAAATATAACAAAGTCACTTTTTCCACAACCGATACTGAAGGACACACTACAGAAAGAGATTCGTCCAGCTGTAGTATGTCAAGTCCAGAACCAGGTGTATCCGGTTTAAGCATGAGAAAGAAAATACAAAAAAACGAGGCAACTTTAAACAAAAGATATCCCAGCAGGAATCGGATAATGTGAATAAAAATGTTATTGTTCTAACACCATTTATTATTTCAGAACAACAAATATGTCTCCTAAACAAAGGTTTAAGTTTTTCACCGGAAAATGACTTTTCTCTATTTGATACACTATTGGATGTAAACAGGTTTATCAGATCTTTGACAGTTAAAAGATATTTTTTTGATAAAAATTGGAGTACAAACACGGGTCCACATGATATCTCGTCTAATTATCAATACACAAATGAATTTGAGGACTGTACCTTTAAGGAAATTCTGGCAACCAAAGATCTAATAGAGTTGGAAAAGGAAGGTGGAAGTGAATCGGGTGATACGAAAAACGTAAATAAGATCAATTTCCATATCCCCAACCCAAGCTTCTACCCCCTGAATGCCAGAACAAAATATATGGATGACTTTCAACTGGCCATAGAAAAAGAACTTTTCAAAATAAAAGAAATCAACGTGCATAGAAAAAAGAAAAAAGACAATCTTACTACTAAAGAAAAAATTGGCTTGAAAGAATTTATGGATAACAAGAACTTAGTCATACGTAAATCTGATAAAGGGGGTAATATAGTTCTGCTAGACTCTGACCTTTATGCAAATCTTGTTAAAAATATATTAAATAATACTGATATATATAAAAAAATTGATACTAATCCGCTACAAGGCTGTCTAAAAGAACTTAACAGATTATTGCACAGGGGAAAAGAGTTTGGCATATTGGATGATAAAATTATTTCATATCTGTCTCCCACAAATCCTACTATGGCTTTATTCCATGGCCTCCCTAAAATTCATAAGGGAATATTTCCACCTCCACTGCGACCGATAGTTGCAGGGATCGGCTCACCCTGTGAGCAATTGAGCTCGTGGGTGGACCGATCCCTGCAACCGTTGGTATATAGAACTCCTGGTTTTTTAAGGGATAGCAAGCATGTAATACAGAAATTGCAGTATATGAAGTGGAGTGATAATTTATGTTGGATTCTGTGTGACGTCAAAGATTTGTATTCTTGCATACCACACCATGCGGCATTAGAAGCAGTGCGTTTTCACTTACAAAATTTTAGCAATTATAGCAATGAATTAAAGGAGTTTATTTTGTTATCTACGGAATTTTTGTTGACACATAATTTTTTCTCCTTTGACCAACAATTTTTCTTACAAGTTTCTGGAGCCCCGATGGGGTCTAAATTTTCTCCGGTTATAGCCAACCTCTTTATGAGTTGGTGGGAAGATTCCTTTATATTTAATCACAACAATCCGTTTGCTGACCGCATGGTGTGGTATGCAAGATACATTGATGACATAATAATTATTTGGAACAAGGGTCCGGAACAAAACAGTGTGCATGAACAAATTGGCCAGTTTGAAAATTATATCAATAATAATTCTGTGAATTTACAGTTTACTGTGACACATAATGATGTGGAAGTACCGTTCCTTGATTTAACCTTAAGGGGTAATTGTATTAAAGGAATAGAGACCAAATTATATAGAAAAATAACAGCAGGTAATACCATACTACATGCTAATAGTGGACATCCTAGACACACTATCAAAGCTATCCCCGTAGGGGAACTAATATGGGCAAAAAGATCCTGTTCAGATGATGCTTCTTTTGATGCAGCTAAAGTGGACATCAGAAATAGGCTGCATCAGAGAGGTTATAAACAGTCATCATTAAATGAGGCATGCACTAAAATAGAAACAGTTCATAGAAAAGAATTACTTAAAGATAAATGTACAAAGAAAAAAGGGAATAATAACAAGGGAATGGTTTTCTCTACGGCATATAGTAGGAATTTTTATGAGATCAAAAAAATGTTTTTCAAATTTTTGCCTGTCTTAAGACAGGATAACACTGTTGATGAGATATTAAAAGAAGGGATTAAATGTGTTGCAAAAAGAAGTAAAAACTTGGGAGATCTAATAGCACCTAGTACTTTTTCCTCCAAAAAAGAAAAACCGCAATGGATGAAATTTCAAGGTTTTTTCCGCTGCGGAGATCCTAGGTGTACTGTCTGTCACTTAGTGGACAAAAGAAAAACCTTTTCTGACAGCGATAACAATAGAGAGTATAAGATTTACAATTTTATTAACTGCAACACTATTAATGTAGTTTATATGATTCAATGCAGAGAGTGTAATCTGAACTACATAGGTTGCACTACACGAAAGTTGAAGACCCGTATCAACGAACATATTCGTGATATTAAAAAGGATAATGTGAATAGTTCAGGTGCGGTAAAACACTTCTGTGAGAAACACAAAGGAAATTTAAATACTTTCTCATTCTTTGGCATTGAAAAAGTTACAAACAAAAAGAGAGGAACGATTAACCCGGATAAAGTGTTTAAAAGGGAAGCGTTTTGGATATTAAACTTAAACACAAGATTCCCGAAAGGAATGAATTATAAAACAGACCTTTTATACATTTATTAGTTACAGTGGATACTGTTCATCAAAAAATAGTTATTAATCCCAACATAATCCTACTTGGCCAATAACATATAATGTACTGTTATTAATTACAATATGTTGCTACTCGCATTACCTCATATTAACAATTTGTGTCTAATTTCTGTGTTGCTGTTGGAAAGTCCTTTTCATTTTTTCATAGTTTTATTTTTATTTGTATTCATTATTTTTTCTTGCTTCTGTAACGATGTCATATTGATTTCATATCTTATGTTATTAAGTGGAGCATATTATAGATAAATGTTCGTGTTTATGTATTGTTGGATATACTATGCATATATGTAGAAACCAAGACAAGTTCCTGCAGGAGGGACAGGTTTTGGTAATTGAAATAGCAGATTGCCATGGGTTAATTGCACATATGTTTTTAATTCACTTATTTTCACTAAACCTTTTTAAGGTTTGCATAATGGCTTTGTAAGTCAGAGGTGAACAAGGTTTCATAACCGAAACGCGTTCTCTGTATTATTCAAGCACCATAAAGAAAATAAAAAGCAAGTTTTTTCCACAATAAGCTGTATTCCTGCAATTGGATTGTTTTGAGTATACGCAGACCCCTGTAACATTTCTGTAGTAACAGTATAGACAGATCCCAGTAACATTTCTGTAGCAGAAGTATAGGCAGACTTCTGTAACATTTACATGGCAGCAGTATAGGCAGACCCCAGTAACATCCTTGTGGCAGCAGTATAGGCAAACCCCTGTAAAGTTTACATGGCAGCAGTATAGGCAGACCCCAGTAACATCCTTGTGGCAGCAGTATACGCAGACCCCTGTAACATTTCTGTAGTAACAGTATAGACAGATCCCAGTAACATTTCTGTAGCAGAAATATAGGCAGACCCCTGTAACATTTACGTGGCAGCAGTATAGGTAGACCCCAGTAACATCCTTGTGGCAGCAGTATAGGCAAACCCCTGTAAAGTTAACGTGGCAGCAGTATAGGCAGACCCCAGTAACATCCTTGTGGCAGCAGTATACGCAGACCCCTGTAACATTTCTGTAGTAACAGTATAGACAGATCCCAGTAACATTTCTGTAGCAGAAATATAGGCAGACCCCTGTAACATTTACGTGGCAGCAGTATAGGTAGACCCCAGTAACATCCTTGTGGCAGCAGTATAGGCAAATCCCTGTAAAGTTAACGTGGCAGCAGTATAGGCAGACCCCAGTAACATCCTTGTGGCAGCAGTATACGCAGACCCCTGTAACATTTCTGTAGTAACAGTATAGACAGATCCCAGTAACATTTCTGTAGCAAAAGTATAGGCAGACCCCTCTAACATTTACGTGGCAGCAGTATAGGCAGACCCCAGTAACATTCTTGTGGCAGCAGTATAGGCAAACCCCTGTAATATTTACGTGGCAGCAGTATAGGCAGATCCCAGTAACATCCTTGTGGAAGCAGTATAGGCAAATCCCTGTAAAATTTACGTGGCAGCAGTATAGGCAGACCCCAGTAACATCCTTGTGGAAGCAGTATAGGCAAATCCCTGTAAAATTTACGTGGCAGCAGTATAGGCAGACCTCAGTAACATTTTTGTAGCAGAAGTATACACAGACCCCTGTAACATTTCCGTAGTAACAGTATAGACAGATCCCAGTAACATTTCTGTAGCAGAAGTAGAGTCAGACCGCTGTAATATTTTCTTGGCAACAGTATAGGCAGACCCCAGTAACATCCTTGTGGAAGCAGTATAGGCAAACCCCTGTAAAATTTACGTGGCAACAGTATAGGCAGACCCCAGTAACATCCTTGTGGCTGCAGTATAGGAAGACCCCTGTAACATTTAAGTGGCAGCAGTATAGGCAGACCCTAGTAACATCCTTGTGGCAGCAGTGTAGGCAGACCCCTGTAACATTTATGTCGCAGAAGTATAGGCAGACCCCTTGAACATTCAAATGGCAGCAGTATAGGCAGACCCCTGTAACTTCCTTGTAGCAGAAGTATAGGCAGGCAGACCCCAGTAAAATTTCTGTAGTAATAGTATAGGCCAACCTCTGAAACATTGGGGTACCATGAGCGTAGGCCGGAAAATTCGGTTGGATAAGAGTGTAGGCATGGGCCCGAAAAATAAGTATACCAAGAGTACAAGTGTACCTCTGAAAAATTTATCAACCGAGAGGGCAGGTGAAATCCATAAATATTTTTTGAAAGATTCAGCTCACTGTTGCTTAATTTGTAACAGAGCCTGTAGGCAGCCCTGTTGAAAACATTGGTTCATGTTAAAGTATCAATACTTTTGAAACTTTGAAAAATTGTAAAAACATTGGTAGATGTAGATGAGCCTTTTGGGCCGCAGAAAAATTGGCCGCTCAGCGCGATGACATGTTGTTTCTGGAGGAGGAGTAGCAGGAGGAGGACTAATGTCAGAGACAGATTGACAAAGACAAATGCCCCGTTTTCCCGGTGATAGAGAGGAGTGCTTTTATCTGCGGTTGCAGCGAAAATAATCTTTAGGTTCCGCTGCTCTCTGCCGGTGGAGAAAAGAAGTCTGAAGAAATCCAGGCTTTGTTCATCTTTATGAGTGTAAGCATGTCGGCATTGGCAGTTGACAGGCGGGTACGCTTGTCCATGATGATTCCCCCAGCTGCACTAAACACCCTCTCTGACAAGACGCTAGCGGCAGGGCAAGCCAGCACCTCCAGGGCATACAGCGGAAGTTCGTGCCACGTGTCCAGCTTTGACACCCAATAGTTGTATGGAGCTGAGGCATCACGGAGGACGGTGGTACGATCGGCTGCGTACTCCCTCACCATCTTTTTACAGTGCTCCCTCCGACTCAGCCTTGACTGGGAGTGGTGACGCAGTCTTGCTGGGGAGCCATAAAGCTGGCAAAGGCCTTGGAGGGTGTTCCCCTGCCTGCGCTGAACATGCTGCCTGATCTCCGCGCCTCCCGTGCTACTTGGCCCTCAGAACTGCGCCTTCTGCTGCTAGCGCTGTCAGATGGGAAGTTTACCATCAGTTTTTCCACCAGGGCCCTGTGGTATTGCATCACTCTCGAACCCCTTGCCTCTTCGGAAATGAGAGTTGAAAGGTTCTCCTTATACTGTTGGTCGAGAAGGGTGTACACCCAGAGGCAAGCAGCATGGGAACCCTCTGCAGTGGGCCCAGCTGTCCCCCCTCCTCCTTCTCCTCCTCCAAAACGCGCTGAGATATAGACATGAGGGTGCTCTGACTATCAAGCGACATACTCTCTTCCCCCGTCTCCTGTTCCGACCGCAAAGTGTCAGCCTTTATGCTTTGCAGCGAACTTCTCAGCAGGCATAGCAGAGAAATGGTGACGCTAATGATTGCAGCATCGCCGCTCACCATCTGGGTAGACTCCTCAAAGTTTCCAAGGACCTGGCAGATATCTGCAATCCAGGCCCACTCCTCGGTAAAGAATTTAGGAGGCTGACTCACACTACATCGCCCATGTTGGAGTTGGTATTCCACTATTGCTGTACGCTGCTCACACAGCCTGGCCAACATGTGCAGCGTAGAATTCCACCATGTGGGCACGTCGCACAGCAGTTGGTGCTCTGGCAGATTAAACCGATGTTGCAGGGTCCTCAGGGTAGCTGTGTCCGTGGTGGACTTGCGGAAATGTGCGCAGACACGGCGCACCTTGCCGAGCAAGTCAGACAAGTTTTTCAGAAACCGCTGAACCACCAAATTAAAGAGGTGGGCCAAGCATGGCCCGTGTGTGAGGCTGGTGAGCTTCAGAGCCGCCACCAGGTTATGGCCGTTGTCACACACGACCATGCCCGGTTGGAGGCTCAGCGGCGAAAGCCAGAGGTCGGTCTGCTCTGTCAGACCCTGCAATAGTTCGGGGGCCGTGTGTCTCTTGTCACCTAGGCTGAGAAGTTTCAGCACGGCCTGCTGATGCTTGCCCACCACTGTGCTGCCGCGGCGCGCCACACCGACTGCTGGCGACATGCTGCTCACATTTCTTAATTGAGTGGTAGAGGTTGCGTAGAAGGAGGAGGAGGGTTTAGAGGAGTTGGCATAGACCGCCGCAGATACCCGAACCGAGGAAGGACCCGCTATTCTGGGTGTAGGTAGGACGTGTGCAGCCCCAGGCTCTGACTCGGTCCCAGCCTCCACTAAATTCACCCAGTGTGCCATCAGGGAGATATAGTGGCCCTGTCCGCCAGTACTCGTCCACGTGTCCGTGGTTAAGTGGACCTTCCCAGTACTGGTGTAGGGCTGGGACGGCACACCGGGAAAAATAGTGGCGACTCGAGACCGAGTAGCGTGGGCCCGCCACCGCCATTATGTTTTTGAAAGCCTCCGTTTCCACAAGCCTGTATGGCAGCATCCCCAAGCTGATCAATTAGGCAATGTGCACGTTTAAAGCTTGAGTGTGCGGGTGTGTGGCAGCGTATTTGCGCTTTCACTCCAATGCTTGCGCTAGCGACAGCTGGACGCTGCGCTGAGAGACATTGCTGGATGGGGCCGAGGACAGCGGAGGTGAGGGTGTGGGTGCAGGCCGGGAGGCGCTCATGCCTGTGCCCTGAGACGGGGGTTGGATTTGTGTGGCAGATTCGGGCACAGGGCGAGAGGCAGTGGTGCGACCCGGAGGCGGTGAACGGCCTTCATCCCACCTTGTGGGGTGCTTGGCCATCATCTGCCTGCGCATGCTGGTGGTGGTGAGGCTGGTAGTGGTGGCTCCCCGGCTGATCTTGGTGCAACACAGATTGCACACCACTGTTCGTCAGTCGTCCGCGCTCTCACTGAAAAACATCCACGCCTTTGAGCACCTTGGCCTCTGCATGGTGGCTTGGCGCGAGGGGGTGCTTTGGGAAACAGTTGGGGGATTCTTCGCTCTGGCCCTGCCTCTACTCCTGGCAACCTCACTGCCTCTTCCAACCTGTCCTGCTGCTGCACTTGCCTCCCCCTCTGAAGACCTGTCCTCAGTTGGCTTAGCAAACCAGGTGGGGTCAGTCACCTCATCGTCCAGCGGCTCTTCTTCCGAATCCTCTGTGTGCTCCTCCCTCAGACTTACTACCCTTACTACTACCTCACTGATAGACAACTGTGTCTCATCATCATCGTCCTCCTCACCCACTGAAAGCTCTTGAGACAGGTGCCGGAAGTCCCCAGCCTCATCACCCGGACCCCGGGAACTTTCCAAAGGTTGGGCATCGGTCATGACAAACTCCTCAGGTGAGAGAGGAACCATTTTTTCCCAATCAAGGCAGGGGCCCGAGAACAGTTCCTGAGAGTCTGTCTGCTCATCAGAATGTGTCATTTTGATGGAGTGAGGAGGCTGGGAGGAAGGAGGAGCAGCAGCGAGAGGATTCACAGTTGCAGCAGTGGACGGTATAGAAGACGGGTGGTCGATATATTGCTGGATGCATTTTCTGCCATTCACGACAGGACCTGCTCATACTGCTCTGTTTGTAATAAAGGTCTACCACGTGGACCCAAAAATTGTGATATGAAGCTGGGGACCCCAGAAACTTGCCTCTCTCCTAATCCCGCAGCAGCCGGCTGTGATTCACCTGGACCAGGAACTTGGCCTGTGCCCACAACCTCACTTAGACATCCGCGTCCTCGCCCCCGTCCACATCCTCTAGCCCTACCCCTCATCATGGTGGATTATCAATAGAGCAGACACAGAGCGGTGTAAATAATTATGGAATTATTGGCATACAGTTGGAGGCTGACAGCGGTTATGTAACGTAAACTGCAGCCAGAAAAAAATTATATGCAAGGCTGCAAAAAGGTCTGACTCTGCAATAGTGATGCACTACAACTCCCACCAGACAACCTCTAAAATCCACACGGTCAGGGGTAGCCCAACGAAGGAGCTTTTCTTGTAATTTTTAAAAAAAAGAATACAGGCTATATAGCCTGTATATGACTTTCCCTCTATCAGTGGCTGTGGCCGTACGCTGTGTGTGAAGTTGACGGCACGCACAGAGTGGTGTAAATAATTATGGAATTATTGGCGTAGAGTTGGAGGCTGACAGCGGTATTGTAACGCTAACTTCAGGCAGAAGCAAAGAATACGGAAGGCTGCAAAGAGGCCTAGCCATGCAATAGTGATTCACTACAACTCCCACCAGACACACTGTAAATTTCAGACGGTCAGGGGTAGCCCAACCAAGGAGATTTTA
This sequence comes from Eleutherodactylus coqui, assembly GCF_035609145.1. Lineage (NCBI taxonomy): Eukaryota > Metazoa > Chordata > Amphibia > Anura > Eleutherodactylidae > Eleutherodactylus > Eleutherodactylus coqui. Next base: position 28,275,713 of record NC_089839.1, read on the forward strand.
TTGTAGTTTTTTAGAAAAAGAATACATGCTATATAGCGTTATATGACTTTCCCGCTATCAGGGGCTGTCACTGTACGCTGTGCCTGAAGCTGACGGCAGACACAGAGCGGTGTAAAAAATTAGGGAATTATTGGCTTACAGTTGGAGGCTGACAGCGGTTATGTAACGCAAACTGCAGCCAGAAGAAAATTATACGCAAGGCTGCAAAAAGGCCTAGCTGCGTAATAGTGAAGTACTACAACTCCCAGCAGCCACGCATTAAAATGCAGACGGTCACAGTTAGCCCTAGGAAGGACCATTGGGGTTCTTGTAGACAGGATTCTACACTACCACTGTCCCTGCCTCACCAGTACTGCCCCTATACTCTGTATAATTGACTGCAGATTGAGAACGCTATAGCTGTAATAGCCTGCAGAGCTTGAGATGAAACAAAATGTTTTGGTGCAAAACTGCTCCCAACAGCCACAACAGTAATGAACACGGTCACATGTGGCCCTAAGAAGGACTGTTGAGGTTCTTGAAGACGCTAACACTATGCCTGAATGAGCAACAGCACCTTCCCTAATCTCTGCCAGCGTGTGTCTGAGGCGAGCCGCGGGCAGGACCGCTTTAAGTACTGGGCGGTCCCTTGATCTCACCAGCTACTCACTGCAGGGGGGTGGGATCGGGCTGGAATGTCACAGGAGGAAGTTGTAATGCCTTCCCTGCATGTCTATTGGCCAGAAAACGGCGCTAAACATGTAGGGAAGGAAATGGAATTGACTCGAGTACTGCGTGGTGTTCGTCTCGAGTAACAAGCATCTCGAACACCCTAATACTCAAACGAGCATCAAGCTTGGACGAGTATGCTCGCTCATCTCTAGTCCTTATCTTATATCACTATATATCTCTTAGTACATAGATAACTTCAGAGACAAGTTGTTTTCGGGTATACTCGACGGTGTTTGTTATTGCGCAGTTTAAATTCATACAATATATAAATATATATCCATTAATTGGGTTTTGCTCCACTCTGCATTCTCATGCACCTGTCTAGCCCACAAGCTCTATGCTCCTGGGAGGACCCAGAGTATAAATACATCCGCCCAGTTCTAGAGAAATCAGTGGGTGTTGTAGTTCTGGTCAGTGACAGAAGCAAGTAGAGTTCTGAAGGAATTAGTGCAGCGGTGACGGAGAGGTGAAGTTAATAGTGAGAAAGCAAGAAATGAGAAAGAATAAGATTAAGCTATTTTCCACCTTCCAATTGCCAGTTGCTCGCTGTCTGAGCTGGTAGTAAGTGGCTCCCATGTACAGCATAGTCTCCGCTGTAAGGTGAACAGAGGTCGGTTCCGTGTGCTGCTGCTTCACTACCAGCTAAGTGTGGTGTTTCATTTGACTTTCCTTTTGGGGGTTGCTTTGTTCCTTTATTTTGTTGGCCAAGTAGGGTTACTTAGGTCCCAGGAATGAATGCATGCCCACATCTATTGAAGCAATCAGTCTGCCGTGCGAGGCAGGGCCCTCTCCCTCATTGTCACGTGTTTAGGGAAAGACTTCCCATTTATTTTGTGTTATTTATTTCAGTTGCTGCACTTTGGGCTATTATTGTGCATAATTGCAGGTGTTGGTCCAGCACGTCATTTGCAGACATAACAGAACCTCACATGCTCACCTTCAGGACCTCTCTAGAGCAGCAACGGACCTCTGGAATGCACTACCCCAAAACATCTATACAATCCCTCCTCTGCGTGTGTGTGTATATATAATATACATACATAAATATATACACATGCACACACAACAGAAATACTCATCTCTCCACCGCCACGCTGTTCCCCGCACTGCCGTTCTGGTCCTCCAGATGGTCTGTTTATTTCAGCTGCAACAGTCACGTGGTTGTTTACTCACGCGACTGCTGCAGCCAATGGGAGGCCCCCAGATGGGATATCATCAGTGACGTTCCATAAACCAGCTGAGGCTTCTACATTACAGGCAGACGTGACTGGTTTACAGGTAAATACCGGGCCCGAAGACCGGGAGGCATCATGAGTCAGATGCTGAGGTGCTAAACCACTGAAACAGCACTTTGGATCCAAAGTGAGCATATTGTTAAAATATAGTTTTGTATGACAGAGAAAAAAAATATAAAAATGGAAATGCACACTCTCATAGTAGATGCTAGTAAAATAAATATGCCTCCATGTTCTATCTTATGTGTAGCACTTTTGTAAGCAAGAAGCCATCTTCTCTGCCCCTTTTTCACTGTATTCATTTGTCCTATTCTGGGGGATTTATGGATATTAAATGGTTATTTTATAAGTCCTGAGTGAATCACTAAGGGTTTTGCTCCAGAAGAAAGCTATTGTGACATTTAGACTGGCTGACGAGTCAAACTGACATGTTCCTAAACATTCTCTCTAAACAACTTATTGTTTAGATTTACTGCACCTGGTTGGCATTTTAGATGTAAAATTCCTTATCCTGCATATTCATATGTTGTTTATGTTTCTTTTGACCAATGGTAATAACTGAATTATAATAGATTTTAGGTATTGTAATTGAATATGTGCCCCTATAAAACCTGATGCCTGTAAATCAACAGACAGATAACTTTGACCATATCAAGTCATGTGTGGTTTGCTAAGTTATTTCCTAGCCCGTATATACTTCTAACCAATTTGAACCCCAGAGGCATATCATAGCAAAAATTATTTGCACCAACATAGACAAACATATATAAACTTTATTAAGGAAACGAAGAATTGAAAACACAAAATCAAAACATGTCTTACAGAGTAATTAATCTAAAGGCCACTTTATACAGAATGAACTGTTGGGCACATATGCCTGGCAGGTTGTCCGAGCAATAATCAAACCTGTGCTTTTCACAGGAACAAGCACTCAGTGAATGAAGATAAAAGGCGATGGGGATTCACAATGAACAGGCAGTTGTTCCTAAGTGAACAACTACCTGTTTACATAGTCTGATCTTTCATTCAGTTTTATGCATGCAGAAACTGAATGACAAACAAGAAATAAACTTACCATATTGCTCCATAAACTACTAAAATGGCCCGCCTCTACATGGGCGCTGGTTAGTCTCCTGCCTAAGGTGTTTAGTGAGACAGCGGACTGCAGTCTGCTAAGTATCTGTTGCAGCCGTTCTGAGGCCTGCACCCTGCTTGCAAGCCAGGCCAGGTTTTGGGTGTGCTCTTGCTCCTCCCGGAGCTGAGGGGTGTGTTAGTGGCAAGAGTGATTTCATTCAGCACCTGGTGCTGACTAGCTCAGCTGCTATTTAAACGGTGCTAGCATTGACCCCTGTGCTGGTCAATCACTTCAGTCCTATGTTGGACAGCGGCGGAGCAACACAGTGTGGTGGAAGCTCTCCATTATAAGCTAAGTTCTTTGCTGTTTGGTTTGGTTTTGTTTCTCCTTTTGTTTTGTGCTAGGGCTCCTAGATAGGGATTGGTCAGTGGCCCAGGCACGAGTGCAGGCTCGCACCTATCAGCGCGGTCGGTCTGCCGAGCAGGCAGGGCCCCCTCCCGGGCTAGGGGAGTATAGGGAGAGAATTCCCCCATTTATTTTGTGTTTTCTTTGCACGGTTGTGCCTTTCATTTATGTTATTGAGGTTGCACGTTCATTGGACGCAACAGTACCTCTGTCTATAAATTCTGCGTGAGGCTTATTCACTTCTACTGTACTGTGTTACATACATTGCTATTTCCATTTGCATTAAACATCTTCCCTAGCCTCCATCTAGGGACAGATTCGGCACCTAGGTTCCTACTCTGGGGCCTCCCATATTGGAGTAGGGGTAGCTGCTGCTATATTGGTTAGGGGTAGCGTTCCCATCCTGGTATATCTGTTGCTGTTACTTGCCCTATTTTGTGTTCCCCAAATTTTGGTGTTATAATACGTGTCTATATTTGTACATTGCAGACATAGGTTACATCTAGATCTGACCTGTTGGGGAGGCTCTATACTTAAACCCTGCACGAACATAACAATAATGAACAGGGAGTGGTCCGGAGGAGCCCAGCACTATATAAAAAAATTATCCACCCCTTTAAAACAGCTACAATTGGAGCCAACTCCAAATGCGACAATTTAACAGCTGTCAATCACTGCTTATGGGGCAGACTTGGCTCACAAGCCCACTGCATCCTTCCTGAGCGACCAATGACTGATAAATCTGTCATTGATTGATAAGTGGTTAAGTTTATGCACCATATATGTACGTCGTATGGTCCTGGGTTTTAAACTTACTGTAGCTAGACGAGTGCCTGGCTGTCAGAAACAGCTTTGTTGCATCTTTTCTGGCTCACATAAAACTCAATAAACAATATGTAGTGAACAGAGGAAGCGGCAGTGGCATTGCCTCTATGGGACCCAGTAAGTATATGACTGACAAGCGCTCCCGGCATGGCAGAGCTGCTGGATCTAAGCAGACCCAGCCATGTGATCAGGGGCGGAGCTTGTAACTAACTCACTCACAGACACAGAGCCTAGGTGATTGATCATATAAGGGTGTCATCATCACAGGCCCTGTAAGCACACGGCTGCTATCAGGCTCTGCGTGTTTTATGTTTTAGGACCTTTGATGACGTCACCATCATGTGATCAGGAGCGGAGCATGTAACTCACTCATGGACAGGTGGTCGTTAGTATTTTGACTTAACTTACCAGCCCACTCCATCCTTCCTGAGCGATCAATGACTGATAAATCCATCAATGGTTGATTAGAGGTTAAATGTATGCATCATATATGTACATCGTGTGGTCCTGGGTTTTAAACATACACCATTGTAAATGCAAACTTGCTTTAGCTAGACAGGTGCCTGGCTGTCAGAGACAGCTTTGTGTATCTTTTCTGGCTCGTATAAAATTTAATGAGCAATCAGCAGTGCCGTTGCCTCTATTAGACCCAGTAAGTACATGACTGACAAGCGCCCCCGGCATGGCAGAGCTGCTGGATCTAAGCAGACCCAAAGCAGCTGTACTAGATGCAGATGGCATGACAGCGGGCTGGTTTTCCCCTTTAACTGGGGTTCCCATGGATGCCCTATTTATAGTGGAAACCAGCTAAATAGAAATGTCTTTTATGATGTCATAGGGGAACATGTTAGGAGAACATATATAAAAAATTACTGATAAAAAAACCCACACCACACCAATCTTGTAATGTAAGACTATACAAGGTATACATCAAAATGACCAAAACAATTAACCCATTCTCATAGTTTATTAACATTTGCAATTTACACTAACATAAAGAACTAAACAGAAAACTTTTTTTTTTTGCTTTTCAGACATACTACCTCTAATAAAACATAAAAAGCTACCTTTTTTTTTAAAAAAAAAAGGTACTAAAAACAGACCTATGCATCATAAAAAAATATACAAAATGTATTTTTGTAACCCAAGAAAAGAAAATTATGGCAGTTAAATCAGCCAGTGTGCTAAATCTCTAAAAAGTGTCAGGTCACAAAGGACCAAAACATTAAAGAGGTTGTCCCGCGATAGCAAGTGGGGTTATGCACTTCTGTATGGCCATATTAATGCACTTTGTAATGTACATTGTGCATTAAATATGAGCCATACAGAAGTTATTCACTTACCTGCTCCGTTGCTGGCGTCCCCGTTGCCATGGTGTCGTCTAACTTCAGCGTCTAATCGCCCGATTAGATGCGCTTGCGCAGATGGGTCTTTTCTCTTCGGCTTGGCTCGGCATCAGCGGCGTTTTGGCTCCGCCCCTTGTACGCGTCATCGCGTAGCTCCGCCCCCGTCACATGGGCCGATTCCAGCCTCCTGATTGGCTGGAATCGGCACATGTGATGGGGGCGGAGCTACGCGATCAGGCGTTCAAGGGGGTGGAGCCAGAACGCCGATGATGCCAGAGGGAGCCGAAGATAAAAGAACCATCTGCGCAAGCGCGTCTAATCCGGCAATTAGACGCTGAAGTTAGACGGCACCATGGCAACGGGGACGCCAGCAACGGAGCAGGTAAGTGAATAACTTCTGTATGGCTCATATTTAATGCACGATGTATATTACAAAGTGCATTAATATGGCCATACAGAAGTGTATAACCCCACTTGCTATCGCGGGACAACCCCCTTAAGAGGTTAATCCAGATCCAATGGGCCCTATGTTTTTCAAAGGGTGCCTGTACACGCAAGACTTCTCTGTAGCAATATACAAATGGAGCTCCACTGATCACCGGCCAGCACCTGCACCCGGTAATTCAAACAATGGGATGAGTTCATATGCCCGCCAGCAATCAGCAGAACTTCACCTGTGCTTTACCGAGGAGAAACCCTGCGTGTACGGGAACCCAAAGAGTAGCTTTTAATCATGTGGAATGGGACAAATCTTTGATTTAAGTTAATGAAGTCTCATTCCTCAGTCTCCTTATTGTCCTACACATTGGAAATAAAAAACATGGTCCTTAATACTGATCCTTATCAGATGACAGTTTTGTTTGCTCATAGAAGGAGAGAGTAAAAGGGGCGACTATTTGACCTCATTCACACTTTAATATGCGAATGCTCAATCAGCTTTAGTTGCCGCATACAAGGGGTAAGGCGATGACTGACAACCATTCCCATCAGATTGGTGGCTGTGTTTTACAGTCCTGCTCCTGATTGTGTGGGCGCAGTGGCGGTGTGTGCCCAATCTGAGCATTATAATTGTTTGGCACAGGTCCTTTGAGAAGTCCTGCCTGCACCGTCCTGTTATGCTATGGCTTCTGTAGGGGGCAAGTTATACATCAGAAGGCATCCCAAGAGTCTGATCACACATCGCGGAATAAATCCACACCAAAATCCACCTGATATTCATACATTATAATTAATCTTACTATGAAGAACTGCTGTGAAAATCTGTAGCATTTCCACAACAAATAGAGCATGCTGCGGATGTGAAAGTTTGCAGCTTGACTATCTTCACTGCTGATTTTTTTCCACTATAAGTGGATGGGATTTCCTAAATCCCCATTCTCTACACTGTATTATACGTTGGCGCAGAATTTCAGCTTGCATTCTACAGCTGAAATTAGGCAGGAACTACATTGTCTTTGAGTAGATATATAGATTTACATTAGCTACATATTCTGGTCCACAAAACAAGGAGCAAAGTTAATATACGATCATTTGAAAGCGGTCTGAGGCAGCAGATCCTACAATGAGGTTCCACGATTGTAATATTTACAATAATCTGAACATTAAAATGATTTCTCTCCTACATAAGTTCTCTGATGTTCAATTAGCAATAACTTCTTACTAAAACCTTTCTCACATTCAGGACATGGATATGACCTCCCCTGTGTGAGTTCTCTGATGTTGAGCAAGAGCTGATTTCGCACTAAAACATTTCCCACATTCAGGACATGAAAATGGCTTTTCCCCTGTGTGAATTTTTAAATGACTTGTAAGAGTGCTTTTTTGATTAAAACATTTCCCACATTCAGGACATGAAAATGGCTTCTCCCCTGTATGAATTTTCTGATGATTAACAACAGCTGACTTCTGGCTAAAACATCTCCCACATTCAGGACATGAAAATGGCTTTTCCCCTGTGTGAATTTTTAAATGACTTGCAAGAGTGCTTTTCTTATTAAAACATCTCCCACATTCAGGACATGAAAATGGCTTCTCTCCTGTGTGAATTCTCTGATGTTTAATAAAATCTGATTTCTCACTAAAACATTTTCCACATTCAGGACATGAAAATGGCTTCTCACCTGTGTGAATTTTTAAATGACTTGTAAGAGTGCTTTTATGATTAAAACATTTCCCACATTCAGGACAAGAAAATGGCTTCTCGCCTGTGTGAATTATTAAATGACTTGCAAGAGAGCTTTTATTATTAAAACATCTCCCACATTCAGGACATGAAAATGGCTTCTCTCCTGTGTGAATTCTCTGATGTTTAATAAAATCTGATTTCTCACTAAAACATTTTCCACATTCAGGACATGAAAATGGCTTCTCACCTGTGTGAATTTTTAAATGACTTGTAAGAGTGCTTTTATGATTAAAACATTTCCCACATTCAGGACATGAAAATGGCTTCTCTCCTGTGTGAATTTTTAAATGAGACTTAAGAGTTCCTTTCGTTTGAAAACATTTCCCACATTCAGGACATGAAAATGGCTTCTCTCCTGTGTGAATTTTTAAATGATCCTCAAGATTTCCTTTCAGATAAAAACATTTCCCACATTCTGCACATGAAAATGCCTTCTCTCCTGTGTGAAATCTCTGATGTTTAACTAATTCTGATTTCCTACTAAAACATTTCCCACATTCTGCACATGAAAATGGTTTCTCATCTGTGTGAATTTTTAAATGACTTGCAAGAGTGCTTTTATTATTAAAACATTTCCCACATTCAGGACATGAAAATGGCTTCTCTCCTGTGTGAATTACTAAATGAGCCTCAAGATTTCCTTTCTGATGAAAACATTTCCCACATTCTGAACATGAAAATGGCTTCTCCCCTGTATGAGTTTTTAAATGATACGCAAGACTGCTTCTATGATTAAAACATTTCCCACATTCTGAACATGAAATTTGCTTTTCATCTTTGTCAGTTCTCCGATGCGTAGAAAGATTTGATTTCTTTTTAAAATCTGAGCGACATGGACGTTTTTTCCCCCGTCTGCGGCCAGTTATTTGTTTGCCAATCAGTGAAGAAGGTTTCCTGTCACTAGTGCCATCAGTAAGGGGTATTGAATTAGGTTGTGTGGTATTATCTTGTACTTCATTTAGAGATACGAGGTGTCCATGGTGGCCTCTACTCCAGTCTTCACCTGGAGTAAAAGAAATAATGATTTTCCCCCTATATTTCCTTTTTTCAATTAACCAAATCAAGCTTTATTGAAACAATAGCAAGGAAACATACTAAAATGGAAAATACAAGAAAAACAGGATAACATATGATAAGTAAATCACTAGTAAATATATGAAAGACAGAAGACTAAACAGAAACATAGTATTTGTAAATGCTTTGTAAAGATTACAGAATAGAATTTCTAGTAGAGATAGCTAAAATTTAAAGGTTTCCAGTGAAATACTATTGTTGACCTATCATCAGGAAAGGTCATCAATAGTTGATTGGCTGAGGTCCATCACTCAGGACTCTGGACGATATGCTGAGCGGGCGCATGCTGTCAGCTCTGCAAATACACAGAGGTTGGAGCGGAAGCCTCCACACAGACCTCCATATAGTAGTATTGATTTCAATGGCAGCCATGCCTGCAGTTACAAGCACCAGCCACTACACAGAGGTCAGCACGGAGGCTTCCGCTCCGACCTCTGTGTATTTGCAGCACAAGGTCATCCATATTATTTCACTGGAAAACCCCTTTAAATTTTAAAACATCATTTATTATTTTCGCATTGCAAGAATTATTATGCCAATCAAATGTAAGAAAAATGTAAAGCAGGGTATATATTCATTAACATCCAAAATATACCTAGAAGGAGTTGTCAGAATGTCCCAGTGGCCATTCAGGGGTATGTGTATTTCAGTTTATTATTTTAATGCACCTAGACCTATTGAACAGGAGTTGTCCGGTGAATGGATAACCCCTTTAATGACTTTTTCTATATTCTGTTCATTTGAGGAGGTGGGTTAACAAAAAAAAAATATCAATTGTGTTTCCTTTTTAACCCCTTAAGGACCAGGTTGTTTTGTACCTTAAGGACCAGACAGTTTTTAGGGATTTTACCCATGTGGCGGTTTTACTGTTCTATTTTTTTTCCTTTAGCTACCAAAATTATTTTTGCTGCATTTTTTTTCTGTGACATATAGGACTATTTTTTAATACCTTTTTCACTGACTTTTTTTCCGTTTTTTAGTTTTATTGGGGGTAAAATGCTAAAAAAAAATGATTTTTTTAACATTTATAGTTTTTTTTTAAATTTATTTTTATATTTACAATAAAATAAAGTATGGGAATGGGTTCCTCTATTTATTTCGGACATTTTGATATATAGTATGTATGGTTTTGGTTTACAGGGCGCATACGGCGACGGTTTTTGTTGGCGTCTGCTTTGTGTTATTCTCTTTCTTTTGTATGTATTGTTGTTTTATTCTGTTGTTTTGTCTTACTGATGTATGTAATTGTGTTTTTTACTATCTGTGTCCTCCATGATGTCATATAAGACCTCTGGGGGCCATTCACTTTTTTTTTTTAACTTTATTTGACACTTTCCACTATAGCTGGGGCATCCATAGAAGCCCTAATTATAGGGGAAAGCGTCACCTGCAGAGCTGCCAGGGTCTAATTCTGACCCTCCAGCTTTGCAGTAGCAGGGAATCCCGGGAGGTCACATGACCCCCCGAGGCTCCCGTACTGAAAGTACATGTTACTTTCACTTTCTCCTTACAGTGATCATTGAGCACTGTGTATCGGGGAAGCAGAAGGCAGGAAGGGTTAAAAGCCCCTCCTGCCTTCTGCACCGGGTTATCAGCTGTCACTAACAGCTGATAACCCGTACCTGCTTCTGACTGACTGCAGAGGAGGAGGCTTAGAGCACCGCCGTATTTTTACTATCGGTGGTCCTCTAAGCCCAGGACCAGCCGCCGTATATATACAGTGGCTGGTCCTTAATGGGTTAAGATGTTCTTGATACCAAACTGTGTAGCACAGAGTGTTATGCTGTTTCAATAACTCCCATGTAATGGAAATAGCATAGTGGCTGCACTACGCAGCTTCAATTATGCCCATTAACTTCAATGGCAGTTATAATAACACCAAACTAGGTGGATGAGTAGCCAGACGTGGGTTTCTCATCTAACCGGGTAATGTGACAGCCCCTTTAGCCCTGTGATCATATCTATCAGACATTTCTGGCATATCCTGGGAGTATAATATTACATATTAAATGGGGCTTTCTAGCATTAAACTATTGATGACACATCCTCAGGATCGGTCATTAATAATTGATTAGTGGGGGATCAGCTGTATAGTGGTTGTGCCTGGTATTGCTGCTCCATTCCATTCACTTCAATGGGCTGGAGCTGCTCTCAGGCCATGTGATGAAAGAATGTGATGTCAATGGTCTCTTCAGTCAGGTGATCAGAAAAGATCCCAAGTAGGCAGACCCCCAGCAATCAACTATCTTGAGAATAGATCATCTATAGATTAGGAGAATGGAAGAATCATGAGTAAAGAAATATAAATTAAAGGGCTTCATATCTACCACAATCCCACTCTGCTCACCAACTACTTCTCTTCCTGTTTCAAAGTCTGCAGTCTGGGTTCTAATAAAACTGCCTTCCCAATAAATTCACAGCCTGCAAACAGTGCAAGTGTTGCCTAAAGACATGGAGTGTACCCCATAGGGTCCATATAACACAGGTTAAGGCAATAAATGGGTAATAGTAATAAATCAGGTGGAAGATGATATTCTGAGCTTCCCATTAATAAAATACATTCAAACAAGATTTATGAAAGGCTCTTACCGTTCACCGACACCGATATGGATTTATCGAGTCCACTCATTGTTACGTTAGAACTTTCCTGCAAGAATCCCACAAAAAAAAAAAGATGAGAAAAAAAAAAAGACCCCGAATTTATCTTATGTCCATCAGTACTTTGCACTATCTGTGCTCCGCAGCCTTAACTGAATGAAACTGTGGACCACCATCAAATTAAAACACTTCACCACGGACTCCTCTCCTGGGCACCAAAGGAGTGGGATGTGTCTTACAGAGATCCTTCACTGACTCCTGACCTCAGCGACATCAGAACCCCTTTGGTGCCCCGAAGCAGTTATAGGTGATTGATACCCCCATATTTGTCTTGGGGAAGCCCCAACTCACCGCCCTTGGAGGATCCGTGGAGGCACGGAAAACAGCAGCGACGTGAGGACCAGGATACATCACTTCCCAAGACTTCTTCAGCAGCAGGGGATCCCGGTAAGCTCCCATCCAACTGTGGCGCCCTGATACGGAACCCTGCGACACAGCCACTGGCCCGCAGCGGCCTAGCGAAGTGCAAAGCCGTGGCGTAATTTCCAGTCGACACACATGTGGCGTAGCCCCCCCAGCACCCCAAAGACGTTGAAGAGAACTGAGGTGCCACTCTACAATTGGGAGGACCCCGCTTACCATTCTGGGCAAATCCGCCATCTCCACACCGCTCCCCGGGCATGGGCTGGATGGTTCCGGAGCCTTGGTCTGAAGTTTCAGCCACCGTGAATGTTGCAGGGACACGGCTACTCCACTATCTCTGGCAAAGACCTTCGGTGACCTCCACTTGCCCGCTGCTCCCGCCCTGGACCCCTGCGACAAGGTCATTGATCCACTGTGGCCTAGCTGTGCATAAAGCTGTGGCCTAGAGTTCAGGCTGATCTGCGTGTCGCCTGGCCCCCTGGCACTCATTACCTGCTGCTGGGGGAACCCTTCCTGATACATTGGAGGATTCTGCCACCGTCGCCTCACCACTACCTGGGTGCGGCCAAGTTGGCTCCGGAGGCTTGGGGCCCCAACTGCTGCGGACACTGGGGGGGGGGGGGTCCAACCACTCCACGCCCTGGAGCGTTTCTGGTGGCAAAGATTCTCTGGCAAACTACATCTGCGCCGCTCCTGACACAAACACCTACAGTGCAACTACCTGCCCACTGAGGCCTAGTGACAGTCGGAGCCGCGGCCTGGATTTATGACCACCCTACTCATCGCAGGAGCATCGCGGCTGCACTGGATGGAATTGGAGGTAAGAGTCGGCGCAGGGGGTTCACATGGTCCACCAACACCAAGCACCCTGCAGCCAACTGCTGAGACCGACGGGAGTCGAGAGCCATAACACACAGCCTGGGTCATGTCTGTCCCCATTGCTGCCCTAACAAGTGTTATTGCTCAGGACTGTTGACAAACTGGAGAAGAGAGGCTGTACCAGTGAGAGCACAATATAGCAAGACAGTTTAAACCCCCATAGACCAAGACCATTGTAAACCACGGGAGAAAATGCTGGCCATGATTCAATCTCTTAGGGTGCCACTAACTTGGATGGCTACTGCATAATTATCAGATGAGAAGCCACATCCATATCATTGACCTGCTGATAAATCTTCATTGATCTTACAGATGGAGCGAAATTTTTGACCTTTGTTTATGCAAGCTGTGAAACCCCTAGACCTGGAGAGGTCCAAGTATGGACAGATACTTAAATGAACGCAACGCGGGTACCTCGTCATGAGTAACACGCCAGCTGGATTCGGTGAAAAATAACAGCAACCGGAAAACAAAAAAGTAAACCATCTACAACTGCTAAAGAAAAAGAACACAAAGGACTTCAACTGTCTATGTCCCTACCAAAGCCTGCCTCACCCCGTGCCACGGCTATAACAGATTGTTACTCTTTGAAACTTGACACCTCCTCTTCTCCATCCTCCTCCAAATGTATGTGTCTTCTATCTCCCTCTGGACTGTTGAAGAGGAGGGACCTGTTATATCTCTGCGCTCCACGGATCTGGGTTGCTGACCCACATTCATGCAGACAAATAGCTTTACTATCAGAGATACTGATAGGCTTCAATCTATTCTCCCCTCTAGACTCGACACATCGCAGAAGGGCTTCACACGTGGAAGAAATGCTTTAAAAAATGTAAGAGCTGCAATAGCGGCAACGGTTGCCACACAAAGTCCCAATAGTCCAGTATTGATGCTATTGAGTCTAGATGCCGGGAAAGCTTTTGATAAAAATATGATACTGGGTGGCGTAGCTTTGGACAGACATATGTAAATTATAAAACATGATACGCGTACATACAAATGCCAGCAGTAGCCTTGTAGTGGAAACCCAATATATATCCATATGGATCGGTGGGCCTTGGCAGTAGACAGTTGTCAATTTAACATCCTGTATACATATTTGTTTTCTGTCTTGCTACAAATATAATGTTCTTACAGTTATGCAATAGGTACTTCCGCTCATATAAAAATATCTGTTTTATAACTCTGCTGACATGGGGAAGCCAACATGAAACCAATCTATATATATATATATCTATTTTTCCAGCTGTTCGTGCCTTTAGGAGAAGTATAACTCAGACATAGATAACCGCAGTCTGAAACAGCTATCGCAATAATTACCCAAGCAATTTTACTGGAAACGTATGCAAATAACATGGGAGGTTTGTGCAATTTATAGTTCATGATGTAACAACGAATTATATCGAAGGAACCACACGTGGGGCCAAGACAACCCACTCATCTAATCCACCACCTGATGGCCAATCACAGATGACCGGAGGATGGAAGAATTGCAAGATGCTTATCCAATAATTAAACAATACGTTGTATCTATGTAATCTTTGACCTGCCCAGATGGGCGGATATGTTAAACTCTTTTAAAACAGGCTACGCGCCCAACAATAAAGTAGAATTGAGGAAGCTATACATGCTGAACCTGAGTCAGTGTGGAAACTTCTTATGCGCATATAATCAATTCAGAATTAATATGGAAGGGTGTAAACATTCCAAATTGAGTAAGCCGTGGTTCCACAAAGGAATTCTACGACAGTGGCACCCCAGATGGGACGTGATCGATAGGCTCCAAAGAGCTCGGACACAAGGCACGGACATAGACAACCTTGGACTTAGCGGGCCCACCAAATCATCAGAACACGGTAAGATAAATTAATTATCTATACCTGTGTGGCTAACTCCAGGCTTGCCTATGTGCCGTGCAAGGCCGATAGATTTGGAACCGCACGACAGGTACTTCTTTAAGTCTCGATCACGTGATAAGAACCTGTCATAAGATATAAAAGGAATGTTTACATGCCTGTTGTCTTGAGAGTACTGGTCGAGTGGCGAGGTCAATAAGCTGCCCTAAGGGGGGGGGGGGGGGAATGACCCTGCACAGGTGTCCCTATTACTTGGGTCAGGTTTGGTTACAAAACCTAAAAGTAAGGGACCTGTCAGGGTAGTTTGACTAAGGTGTTCCTGCTCTGGTCCGGTTTGGTTACAAAACCTAAGGATCAGGAAGCCGTCAAACGTCTGGGCAGGTATCGCTACTTCGGTAAAGTCTGGTAAAAGGCTTCGGGAGAAAGGGAACTGCCAGACCGGATCCCGAGGGGCAGTAAGACTAAAACCAGCCGTACTGGTGCTTTGTCTATTTGTGTGTGTCTACAAATATTTGTTCATCGTTTGAACGTTCATGAGTAGATCCCTCTGTCTGGGGGTAGATTACTAAACTGTGTAGCGACAGAAATGCTAGAGACTCTAGGGCGGGACATATTACGTCCGGCGTCTGAAGAGACTTCTATAATCATGAATCTGGCAGCCATGATTGAAATTGAACGGCAACACGCTCCAGAAAAAGTGTGGAAGGGGTGGAGAGTCAAGTTATCATTGATTAATCAAGCAATCTTTCTGTGTGTCCTACCTGTCTTTTATATAAAGTTAGTGTGCTTGTCTGTTGTGTAGAGCTAATCCTGCTGAGTTGTTATATAGAAATAGTTTGTTTGTCTGTCATATAGAATTAGTATCAGTGCTGCTCAACTGTAAGAAGGGATTGTCGGCAGTGAGAACGCATTGGCTGGGTTATAGCCAAGATAATGCACCGTACACAGTGGCGCGCTGTGGGTTTGGACTTTTTAGGGTAGATTGCATTATTGGATCCCTTCTAGTAAGGCAGACTACTAGACTGTGTTGCCTTTGAATTGTTAAACGTTAAAAGTATAGGCTTGTGCCCGTAAGTGAAAGTATAATTGTTTGGGAAAAAAAAGGCTGCTAACTACATTTAAAAAGAGGAAGTGCTGTAACTCTGAATAGAAGCGAAGCAAATCATGTGCTGTGACAATAACTACTGTTCGTATGTTTTGTTATGTAATCTAATCTTTGTTATACGCCCGTCACACAAATGTAAAAAGTTATATGCCACTCACATCCTGAGGGGGCTCTTAAGAATACAAACTGTAACAACCGGCGTAGCCCACCATGCCCACAAGAAAATACATCTATGTTTGCCAAGTCCCCAACTGGTGCTGATAATTCAATTGTAACCACATACAATGTTAGGTGGTCACCGCTGTGTAGAGTTACAACATAATATTTATGCATTAGACGTTAGAATTTCCCTAAATGTCAGAAAGAGGAAGAGAAGGTGGGCTGAAATGGCGTCTGTATCAACACATGCCAAGGACGCCAGCGTTCAATATAACAGTTCAGTAAATTGGTAATGTACTGCAATTCTCCCTATCAGATGGAGATGCCTGGCATCTAAGACTGCATCTGCCCGGTCGCCGGAAGTCTGGGACAAAAACTGTTGTAAAAGTAAAAATTAGCCACGTTCTCCCTTGTAATCCTGTCTCTGGGCTGTCACGGGAGCGAGAGATTTTAAAAAGAGGAAGTTACTTATGCTGCAGTCCCAAGGAAGTTGAATTTAGATTGTTTACACTGGTTTGAATAGTTAAATTTAATAAACGCTAAAATAAATTACAGGGAGTAAAGCGTGAAGGAAGTAAGTTGCTGCAGAGAAGCCAAAGAATGGGAAACAAGCAGGTAACGATAAGGCCAGGTATCCACAGGAGGAACAGGGCAGATTGACCCGTAATTTGTAAAATGTAAATTGTGTGGTGCATAAGACTTTATCTTTATTTGGTTGTGATGTGTATCCGAGGACTGCCAACGTTGAATGAGAAAATAAGGAAGTAAGTGATTAGCCTAATTCAGAGGGGTGGAGCTAGATGATGCAAGAACACGTCTCTTATCCAAGGAGGGGGTAAGAATCATAGATAGCCAGAAGAAAAAGTTTTGTTTTTTCTCCTGTCTCAAACTCAGCTTTCCACGGTTCCTGACACCCACAAGACAGGCATAGGGAAATTGAATATACCCACCATGATAACATTTACGAGACCCAGATACACACCCCTGGGTCAAACAGTATCCCCCTAGTTTAAAAAAAAAAAAAAAAAAGGGGGGGGGGGTGAAGGGTCAGCCACACGTTAGGTGCTGTGTGCTGATGCTTTGGAAAAACTGCCGACCGGCCACAATTTCACTGTTAATTTCCCCTGTAGAAGGCCTGGAGGCATCCAAAGACTAACCAAGTTCTGCAAGAAAGGTTGCTCTCCTGGCCAGGCCATACCTGTACATACACACGTTGCCAAATTCCGCACCTTTCTGGGTTTTGTTTCATACTGCCGCCCATACGACAGTATTGACACAAAAGCACAGAGGACAACCAAGGCCACTGAGATACTACTCCATGAGGGTGGATCCAGTGACTCGAGGAGCTCCCTCATCTGTTTGTGCGGTGGCAGCAGTACAGGCAATGGCTGACAAATCTAAGTTGGTATTGGACTACCCCCTGGTGGTCCACACCCCAAATGACACTAGAACATACTTATGCAAGTGCAACCCAAGCACTTATCTCTGGCCTATTAGATCCGGTTACAATGTGCTCTTTCCATGCCTCCCCCAATATTTCTTCCCAATGTTGTAATACCTTGAACCCGGCTACTCTTCTTTTGATCAGGTATTCCGGTTCAAACGGGGGAGGTGAGGCATAGGTGATCTGAGTATGGCAGATCAGCTATTTTTTAAAATTGTTTAAAATTCTGTGCAACAAGATTCTGACATTATTGTAGTGATGGACACACTGTTAATAATGCATATTTTGAGTTTTCTTTTGTAGATGGTACCAGGGTGAGGATTGATGATTCCGAACCAGATATGCAGAGGTCACACAACAAGATGTCCTAAATGCAGAAGCTCTGCCTCCGCATGTCTCAGGGCAAGAAGCGGAACCGGAGGCCCTCACTGAGACGTGTGGAGTGGTAGAAGGTAAGACGGCAACTCTTTACACTGACTCCTGGAATGCATTTGGCATAGCTCATGATTATGGCCCAATATGGAAGGCCAGACAGCTTGTTATCTCAGTAGGACAGCCAATTAAGAATGGTGCAGCGGTGCAGAGTCTCATGGAAACCCTACTACTACTACCTGGCAATAGAGAATTCACACCGATTTCTACAATGGAGAAGCGAGAGGTGACACCCTCGCTGACAACACAGCAAAGGCAGCGGCCTTCAAGCCGTGGAAGAAAGAAGAATAGATACTGACAGCATGAGTCAGTGACAAAAACTTTGGACTTTGATAACAACTTTGGACTTTGATAAAGACTTTGGACTTTGATATGTCAAGGACTTTAGTTACAAGTCAACGAGGAAGGAAAGCAAAATGGGCTAAAAGACGGGAGCAACAGAACGGGACGGCGTATGGCGAACAATCAACAGAACTTGCCTACAGAGGTCCCTGTCCCCCATGATGGCCCAACTGGTACACAGAATCAAAAGCAGCGATGACGTCGACACTGAACAAGAATGGGTGACACCTAGGTTCTCTGTAGCTGCTGCATCATTTGTCCAGTTAGCATGATCTTTGCCATATGCGAGTCCAGACAGAAGTAAGGTGGCCATATAACACTTGCCTTGACCACTCTACCCATTTCAGAGATTGCCAATTTGACCACATTCAGCTCACACCTGTTGGGGAGTATGAATATGTGCTTGTTGTTGCTCGAGTCTTTTTCAGGTTGGAGGCCCACCCTGATGCTAAGGTAAATGAGCAGGTAACCACACAGAAGCTTACGAATGAGGTAATCTGCAGATACAGGGTACCGGAAGTGAATGAGGTAAACGAAGGTACACACTTCATAGGTAAAATAATGTGACATCAGGTCTGGAAAGTAATTGGACAGGGGAGTGTGCCTTAGTAAAGCCCTTATGCTCCTCCACATCCTGTCAGACAGCATTGAAGATAATGAGGTTACCCCCAATAGTTACTTTATCTCGATCTAACTCTGCTGTGTTCTGTAGTTATCCTGTCATGTTGGTCTACCCTTGTTTTCTGCATAGGTATGACGGCTCTTTCCAGTCTTGTCACTAGGTAGTGTAGGGTCAGGGTAGGCGGCCTGGACGTGTTCACCATCAGGACTATCTCCAGGAGGGACATTGGTGTGGGACGAAGATCAGGGAGTCCCAATCCGTGCGTACCTGTGCATACTACTAGTATTGTAACAGTACACTAGAGTGAGAAGAGAGGCTCCTGGTGGTAGTTTTGACCTACACGTGTACTTTGACGTCATAGGACAGCCAAGGGGGGTACCTGACAAGTTTTTTAAAACTTAGAGACCACGTTAAAGGGGTTGTCCCGCGCCGAAACGGGTTTTTTTTTTTTAACCCCCCCCCCCGTTCGGCGCGAGACAACCCCAATGCAGGGGTTAAAAAAACAACCCGCACAGCGCTTACCTGAATCCCGGCGGTCCGGCGTCTTCATACTTACCTGCTGAAGATGGCCGCCGGGATCCTCTGTCTCCGTGGACCGCAGGGCTTCTGTGCGGTCCATTGCCGATTCCAGCCTCCTGATTGGCTGGAATCGGCACGTGACGGGGCGGAGCTACACGGAGCCGGCATTCTACACGAGCGGCCCCATAGAAGACTCCAGAAGACCCGGACTGCGCAAGCGCGGCTAATTTGGCCATCGGAGGGCGAAAATTAGTCGGCTCCATGGGAACGAGGACGCCAGCAACGGAGCAGGTAAGTATAAAACTTTTTATAACTTCTGTATGGCTCATAATTAATGCACAATGTACATTACAAAGTGCATTATTATGGCCATACAGAAGTGTATAGACCCACTTGCTGCCGCGGGACAACCCCTTTAAAGCTAGATGCGAGTCCATTTTTCTGATCATTATGGTAAATAAAATGTTGACTGGATTAATTATGTTTATTATAATTAAAAGCGATTTATAAGTTATACTAGAGATGCCTTATAGGGACTAGTCGACCAATAGGACCTACCTCGACTATGACTTTTCAAAATAGAATGGCACTAGGTACGATTTTAGCCAAAAAAGGGAGTGTCTGTAAGATGATAGGGTTGACTTGTACCTACATTCCAGACAACACGTGACCCGCAGGTAAAGACGCAGTTGCCATTAAGAAGCTGACCGCACTAACTAAAAAGAGCTAACCTTAGTCTGTTTCCTCAGTCAGGCACATACCTAACAGCAGAATAGGAAAAATAAGTTTTAAAACATTGTGTATTTAGAACACTGTGATAGGTTTTCGCTAAGATTTTGCTTTATTTTATCTGCAGTGCACTCTGCTCATGCCACGCAACATGCCGGTGTTACAACGCCCCTGGTCCTGTTACCTTGCCGCGTCTGGAAAAGGGAAGTGGAAATAATCACCTTGTAGTTTTTCCTTCCAGACTGATAGATACGATCATGCACTTACTAATGAGACAGGGGTTCAGTCATATTGATCAGTAATTAGATAGTTCTGATTTTGCACTCTTGTCGATGAATCAAGGTAGCGTCTACACAAGTTATGCAGTGTTTACCTGAAATAGTAAAAGCCGCACCTCTCCTAACCTAATGCCTCGAGATCCCAGGTGGTAGCCTAGACCTCCACATGTACCAAAAGACCCGATTGCCATGAACCCACACCTAGGTATCAGAGGGGCATTTACAGCCTAAGCGACAGTTGTGAAAGACCGCCACTCTACTGAGTTTCCAAAACGTTCTACACAAGAGTTTATCCTGATAAGGAAGTTATTAATTATATTTGTCACCTTTATAGTCATCCTAATTTCTGTTTGTTGTTGCATACAGTGTATTCCGACCCTGATGACTGCCTGGTCCACCTGTCTCACTACGATGTCCAACAAAAAGCCCACTGTCAGCGCAAACGTCGTCATCATGGATCCAGAATATGATGATGTCGAACCATCCTATACCCCCATGACAGCAATATCTCCAGTGTACAACACAATGCGAGTCTAGGGTCAGCGGTGGGGGTGGGACGGAGCAGGGCGAGTTTAGTGAAACAGATAGTTTCAAGGGGGGTCTGTAGTGGAAACCCAATATATATCTATATGGATCGGTGGGCCTTGGCAGTAGACAGTTGTCAATTTAACATCCTGTATACATATTTGTTTTCTGTCTTGCTACAAATATAATGTTCTTACAGTTATGCAATAGGTACTTCCGCTCATATGAAAATATCTGTTTTATAACTCTGCTGACATGGGGAAGCCAACATGAAACCAATCTATATATATATATCTATTTTTCCAGCTGTTCGTGCCTTTAGGAGACGTATAACTCAGACATAGATAACCGCAGTCTGAAACAGCTACCGCAATAATTACCCAAGCAATTTTACTGGAAACGTATGCAAATAACATGGGAGGTTTGTGCAATTTATAGTTCATGATGTAACAACCAATCATATCGAAGGAACCACACGTGGGGCCAAGACAACCCACTCATCTAATCCACCACCTGATGGCCAATCACAGATGACCAGAGGATGGAAGAATTGCAAGATGCTTATCCAATAATTAAACAATACGTTGTATCTATGTAATCTTTGACCTGCCCAGATGGGCGGATATGTTAAACTCTTTTAAAACAGGCTACGCGCCCAACAATGAAGTAGAATTGAGGAAGCTATACATGCTGAACCTGAGTCAGTGTGGAAACTTCTTATGCGCATATAATCAATTCAGAATTAATATTGAAGGGTGTAAACATTCCAAATTGAGTAAGCCGTGGTTCCACAAAGGAATTCTACGACAGCCTCACAGTTAATGGCCTTAATACCCCAACCATTGACTTATTTAGAGGGGCCCGTCAAGGCTGCCCCCTCTCCCCATTACTTTTTAATTCATCCATAGACCCATTGCTCAGGCACTTAATAAATACCCCACTCTTTAATGGAGCCTGCTATGCTGATTTGGAAATTAAGGCGGAAGCATTTGCAAACAGCATATTTTTGATAGTCAGCAACCCAAAAGAGACACTGACACCCTTATTACAAGGAATCGAGAAAATTGGAGAGCTCTCTGGCTATACCTTAAATTGAGACAAAACGGAAGCGCTACTATTAAAAGGACTGGCTAAACTTTTGTGGATGGCCCAATACCCCTTCCATTGGGAAAAGCATTCCATACAGAATCTGGGAATACAGGTCACAAGATGCCCTTCTAAATTATATAAAACAAACATTGAACCCTAAATTAAAAAACTGAAAATGACTCTAAATTTATGGAAAAACTTCACTGTGTCCTTTTTGGGAAGAGCTAATCTTTTAAAAATGACAGAATTTCCCCGTCTGCTATACATCCTACATTCTCTGCCCAGATTTTTAAAACTAAAAGACATAAAAAAGATCAATTATTTATACAGAAACTTCATTTGGGGTGGGAACAGACCGTGCATAGCTCTTAAAACATTACAAAAACATAAAGTCAATGGTGGAATCAATCTCCCTCATATAAGGGACTACAATCTAGCAGTACAGGCTCGCATTATTCATGATTGGATATATTCCCAGACGAATTTTACAAACAAACTGCTCGAGCAGAAAATGTCTGGCCCAATACAGTCACAAAATATCCTTCATCTCCAGGACGCAGAAGTACCAGAGACTGAAGCGTAACCCCCAAATACTTGTGGCTTGGAAGACGTGGGACAAACTACATTGCGACAGTCATGCATCCCCACATATATCCCCACAACTATCTTTTATTAACAACCCCAACTTTCAGCACAATAACCCACACAACATATTCTTTGATCGGTGGGCTCGAGGGATTGACTTGATAGACAAACTGCTAAAAAACACCTTCTGTCACATGAGGAAATGAAACAGAAGTTCCCTGAGCTGTGAGTTCTGCTATTTTCATATTTACAGGCTAGGCCCTATATCCAGGAACTCTTGCCACACTTCAGGAGATTGACTGGACACAGACAGGTGTCACATGGACTTCTAGGACGGTCTAGGAGCAGAATGATATTGACCTACCGGATGGAAAATGGTCTCTGGACAACCATTGATCATGGAATCGGTGTTGTTGGCTTACAAATATTTGCCCTCGTCCAAGTTCCTGGAGATGAGACTACAGGTCGTCCACAGGTCTTATCTAAACCCTGCAAGAGGGCATCACATGGGAATCTACCCCACCTCAAATTGTTTTAACCCTTTCCAATCCAATTTGTATCCTGGTTTTCCCAGGGGGCTTACTCTTTTTCTGCGGTTATGCAATGGCGCTGTACGCTGGCTAAAGCCAGTACTGCATGAGGTGACACGTTGGATAGGCTCCGACAGCAGAGAGGCTGGCAATATACAGTAAGAGAACCCCGATGGAGGTCTTCCAACATCGGAGCTGTACAGCCTTAAATCATAATGTCTTCAGACGTCAGACAGTGGATTGGAAAGGGTTAAATGCAAAGCACCAAATGCCAATTTATTCCACAGTTTATGAACATGTTCCCAGATCAAGACTTTCTGGTCTCTAATTTGTGGGTATACCACTGTACATTTGATGAACTTCTGTCCAAAAGAGCCCCTGTGCACAATTTTGGAATATCTGGACCCAAATAGATACCATTGCTCAAAAGGAGCCCGCAAGCTATAGCACTTCGTGGCGGCAGCGGGACTGAGGGCTATCTTGCAGATGTGGATACAGCCGACAGCCCCTCCCTTTAAACTGTTCCTGGACAAACTAACATAATTGTTTCAAATGGACTGGGCTGAAACGTCGCTTTTCAAAGAAAAAATGGTGCAGTCTTTCTTTGTGACTTGGGGGAGCTTTGTCCAGCCGCTGCCGCGAAGAATAAGAGGAAGACTAAGGAATTGTTTCTATTACACTTCTTAGTTCCAGGAACAAATAGCATCGAGGAATCCCCCCCTTTAAGGTGTTTTACTTGCCGTGCCGTTCCCGTGTGGGGTAGGGGTCTCTACACGTTCTGATATGTAGCCGGGGGTCTGTTCCATATGTATAAATGTGGTGATAATAACTTAGGAAAACACACATATTATTTGTTTTTGTTTTTTTTGTAGCAGGCCAGTTTTTTTTTTAAACTCTTTTTGTTTTTGTTTCTCTGTTTTATTATTCCTACATATTATCTTGCTCCTAGTTTTTTATTGTTTCGTTTTTGCTTCTTTTATTAGTCTCTGGTTGATAGTTTATAAAATGAGAAATTATATAATCGGGACTGTGTCCACCTAAACCTCTGCTGATCGGCAGTCAAAGATTGCTTCATGCTGTATCAACATATGTACTAGTCCAGCTATTAGACCTTAGAGTTGTTAAAGATGTCTGAATCATGGTTATGATGCTGGATATGTGTCTCAATTGATTAATAAAAACATTAAAAAAAAAAGAGAACTATTTCAGCACAATGGAAACTTGAGCGATACTCTCAGTGGTACTGGGATGTGGAACTGTCTTATGTCCATCTGTGCACTATTGGTGCTCCCCAGCCTCAACTGAATGAAACTGTGGACCACAATAAAATTAAAACACTTCACCAAAATGGAAACTTGAACAGTACTTTCCCCCAAACGGTACTGGGATGTGGACCTACCAGTTAAAAAAAATACATTCTCATCCAGGAGAAGGAAGAATATCCACTCAAGGGAATGGAAACTAACCTACACTGACGTGCCAAAAGCATTGAGACAGGAACCAATATCATGTAAGATGCCCTATGGTGTTGTAAAGTGTAGTAACTAGATTGGCATCAATTTCATAAGTGGACATTCAACGTGTAAAGGAATATTGAGTGCCGACTGGATAGCTACCCATAGCTCTAGGACACTTGTAGGTGCAGGGTCTCTGTTGTAAATGGATCTCTCCACCACATTTCATAAATGCTTGACTAGTCTCATGTCAGGTGAAGGTGCAGGCCACACCATTCGTAGGAACTCTTCAGAATGCTCTGCGAACCAATTTTGGACAACTTGTTTCCAAAGACATAGTGCATTATCTAGCTGGAATGTCACATCATTGTGGGGGGTCCATGTAGACCATGATGGGCTGCAAATGGTCACTAAGCAGTGAAACATAGCAGGCACTCGTGAATAATATGTTTAGACAGATCAGTGGACCCAATCCCTACAATGAAAACAGCCCCACAGCAGCATGGAACAACCACTAGCCTGCACAGTGCCTTGCTGACAACTGGAGTTCAAGGGGTTTATACAACACATGAACCCTACCGTAAGCCTGAAACAATTGGTACCATGACTCATTGGACAATGCCACATGTTGCCAGTCCTTTAGGGTACAACTAGCAACCTCAAGAAACCAGATGAGGTACTGTCTCAAGTGTTGTCTTCTGCTACCATGTCCAATGGAAGCTAAAGAATGCTGCATTGACCTATAAGATATGTGTGTGGGGCCTCCTGCATTGAATGTGGATGTGATTTCTGCAAGACTTGCTTGACTCTTTACATGGACAATTCTAACCAGATACCTCTGGCTATTCAATGTGATGGCTGTGATTGGTTCATTGAGTGCTGCAGGGATTGGCTGCGCCGCGGCACTCGAGAACCAATCAGAGCCAGCGCTTCCTGGAGGCGGGGTTTTTGAACCCCTGACCAGGATGTGCTTATGAAAACTACAAGCAAGTGTGTCAGGAACTTGTGAGGAGAAGTGCAGTGGAGTGGACAGCGGCTGTTATGCAATGCATTCGTTTTTGTTTTTTTTTATGCAGCGCAAGCGTATTTTCAGGGTGGTGCTTCAAAAAAATTGTGTTATGGCTACCAGAAAACACAGTGATATCGCACAGAACATTGCTGCGATATCCTCTCAGTAATATCGCTATCACCCATGTGATAGAGGCCTTAAAACACTAGAAACCATTTGCAGCCGCTATCACTGACAGTCCACAATAACCAGATGACAGAGAGCACACAGTATACTACACTGCTGCCGGAGAAGATAAGTAGAAAGCTCCATTACATCTGTCTGTAGAGGATTTACAGAAATCTCAGCTTCATCTACCTGATGATAAAGTGGGACATGTTCCTCTTCCTCTGGACAATCCTGGGAATATAGAGGACTGGGACATCTCTCTGGAGGATTTCTCTGGCTGGATCCATCTATAGGAAATAACCAGAGAGACTGAATACATTTTATATCTGATGATCAGATGATGGCGAGACTAGCCGACCCTCAAAACGGTCCTCTATAATAAATGAAGGTCTCCTCTTACCCGGTGATGGGAGGGGCTGCTGATCCTCCATCATGACGTCCTTGTACAGATCCTTGTGTCCATCTAAATACTCCCACTCCTCCATGGAGAAATAGACAGTGACGTCCTGACACCTTATAGGAACCTGACACATACAATATACCGTCATCCTCCAGACTCCTCCCTTGGGGTTATTATATAATGTCCCCCATTCCCAGCAGCGCTCACCTCTCCGGTCAACAGCTCAGTGATCCTGTGGGTAAGTTCTAGGATCTTCTGCTCATGTATCAGTGAATGGGGTGAAGGCTCGGTGATGGGGCTTTGGGTCCGGCTGCCTCCTCCTGACACACGGGGGGTCACACACTCACCAGACGACTTCTTCGCTACTGTGTAATCCTGTGGATGGTGAGACACTGATCACTACATGGAGGCTAAGAATCCTTCACCTTTCCCGTCATTCCCCTGTTTATTACTAGAGATAAGAGTGACATCATGTGAAGCTCTCACCTCCCCAGTTATCCAGTAGATGATCTCCAGGGTGAGGTCTAATATCCGGGCAGCCATGTGGTCTCTGTCCTTCTCCATCCTCGGTGGGTTATTGATGGAAAGCACCATCGTCTTCGTCTGTGAGAGTCCTGAGCCTAAGGAACCTGAGGGAGACAAGAACATCTTCCATGAAGGGTCTCACTACTAGGGGATTATAGATGATTAGTGACAGCATACAATGGAGGTGATTTAGATATGAAGGAGTCTTATAGAATATTCTGATCAGTAATCAGGTATATATTAGTCAGCCGCCCCTGTTATAAAGTTAGTATAGGGCCACACAGTATATACATCATTAAAGATCCTAAAGTCACTAGGATATAACATGTACAGATAAGTTAGTGCACCAACATACAGATGGGACAAGAAAGTAGAGCGATCCCCACGGTTCCCCTTGTTGTCCGTCGCCTCATTACTTTCCATAAAGCAGATGAATGTGGCCGAAGGCTCGTGAAGAACACACATCTCTATTAGGGGGCATTTAGAAGGGCGAATTTCCTGAATGATTTCTGTACCTACCTGCACATGTAAGCATTACATGAAGCTCAGCCTGACTCCTCCCACACGTGTGACCGATCCAGTCCAAAAATTCATTGTAACTCTTTAACTGCTGGGGCACAATTCAAGAGTTCCTTCATACAGCAGCCAGACAATCCAGATGAAGCTCAACTCTGATTTGTAATCCCAGATCACAGCAATATCACAGGAGATGCCACAGCACAGAACAATGACCAAGTGTCCGGCCACTTTCGACATGGTAGAAGATCCTGTTCACCGCTTATGATATCAGGGATATGGCCTCAACGCCTCTCCCCAATCACATGTCCATCAGCTTTCCTCATGGGTCCAGGATCTGGCCTCAGCATCTGATTCTGGCACCTTCCAAATGGCTCATCCCCTTCAGCTTAATTCAGCTACTACCCCCAGCCACATGAGCTCCATCTTTTCACAACCCCATTTATGCTGAACAGGGATGGTATGTGTAATTAATTGCTCTAAACATATGATGAAGACAGATCCACCGGGTCCTGTGACCCCCTTCCCTACATACTATAAATTATTTTGGCTTTGTGCAGTCTGCCCAGGCTATTCATTAAAGGGGTTGTCCCGCAACAGCAAGTGGGGTTAAACACTTCTGTATGGCCATATTAATGCAGTTTGTAATATACATCGTGCATTAAATATTGGCCATACAGAAGTTATATACTTACCCCCTCCGATGTTGGCGTCTCCGTCTCCATGACGCCGACCAAAGCCTTCTTCTGCCTCGATTAGACGCGCTTGAGCATTCTGCCTCTTGAAGAGGCCGCTCCAGCGTGCTCGCGCCGCACAGGTCTTATGCGCAAGGGCGTCTAATCGAGGCAGCAGAAGGCTTTGGTCGGCGCCATGAAGACGGGGACGCCAATATTTAATGCATGATGTATATTACAAAGTGCATTAATATGGCCATACAGAAGTGTTTAACCCCACTTGCTTTTGCGAGACAACCCCTTTAATAGAATACATTCAAGCAAGATTTATGAAAGGCTCTTACCGTTCACCGACACCGATATGGGTTTATCGAGTCCACTCATTGTTACGTTAGAACTTTCCTGCAAGAATCCCACAAAAAAACAGATGAGAAAAAAAACAAAACCCTATTTTATCTTATGTCCATCAGTACTTTGCACTATCGGCGCTCCCCAGCCTTAACTGAATGAAACTGTGGACCACAATTAAATTAAAACACTTCACCACGGACTCCTCTCTTGGGCACCAAAGGAGTGGGACGTGTCTTACAGAGATCCTGCACTGACTCCTGACCTCAGCGACATCGGAAACCCTTTGGTGCCCCGAAGCAGTTATAGGTGTTTGATACCCTCATACTTTTCTTGGGGAAGCCCCAACTCACCGCCCTTGGAGGATCCGTGGAGGCACGGAAAACAGCAGACGCCGTGAGGACAGGATACATCACTTCCCAAGACTTCTTCAGCAGCAGAGGATCCCGGTAAGCCCCCATCTAACTGTGGCGCCCTGATTCAGAACCCCGCGACACAGCCGCTGGCCCGCAGCGGCCTAGCGAAGTGCAAAGCCGTGGCATAATTTCCAGTTGACACACATGTGGCGTAGCCCCCCAGGACCCCAAAGGGGTTGAAGAGGACTGCGGTGCCACTCTACAATCGGGAGGACCCCGCTTACCATTCTGGGCAAATCCGCCATCTCCACACCGCTCCCCGGGTATGGCCTGGATGGTTCCGGAGCCTTGGTCTTAAGTTTCGGCCACCGTGGATGTTGCAGGGACACGGCCACTCTACTACCTCTGGCAAAGACCTTCAGTGACCTACACTTGCCCACTGCTCCCGCCCCGGACCCCTGCGACAAGGTCATTAATCCGCTGTGGCCTAGCGGTGCATAAAGCTGTGGCCTAGAGTTCAGGCTGATCTGCGTGTCGCCTGGCCCCCTGGCACTCATCACCTGCTGCTGGGGGGCAACCCTCCCTGATACATTGGAGGATTCTGCCACTGTCGCCTCACCACTACCTGGGTGCGGCCAAGTTGGCTCTGGAGGCTTGGGGCCCCAACTGCTGCGGACACTGGGGGGGTCCAACCACTCCACGCCCTGGACCGTTTCTGGTGGCAAAGATTCTCTGGCAAACTACATCTGCCGCCACTCCTGACACAAACACCTACAGTGCAACTACCTGCCCACTGAGGCCTAGCGACAGTCGGAGCCACGGCCTGGATTTATGACCACCCCACTAATCGCAGGAGCATCGCGGCTGCACTGGCTGCAATTGGAGGGAAGAGTCAGCGCAGGGGGTTCACATGGTCCACCAACACCAAGCACCGTGCAGCCAACTGCTGAGACCCACGGGAGTCGAGAGCCATAACACACAGCCTGGGTAACGTCTGTCCCCATTGCTGCCCTAACAATTGTTAGGACTGTTGACAAACTGGAGAAGAGAGGCTGTACCAATAAGAGCACAATATAGCAAAACAGTTTAAACCCCTATAAACCAACACCACTGTAAACCGCGTTAGAAAATGCTGGCCATGATTCAATCTCTTAGGGTGCCACTACCTTGGATGGCTACTGCATAATTATTAGATGAGAAGCCACATCCATATCATCGACCTGCTGATAAATCTTCATTGATCTTACAGATGGAGTGAAATTTTTGACCTTTGTGTATGAAAGCTTTGAAACCCCTAGACCTGGAGAGGTCCAAGTATGGACAGATACTTAAATGAACGCAACGCGGGTACCTCAAGATGAGTAACACGCCAGCTGGATTCGGTGAAAATTAACAGCAACCGGAAAACAAAAAAGTAAACCATCTACAACTGCTAAAGAAAAAGAACACAAAGGACTTCAACTGTCTATGTCCCCACCAAAGCCTGCCTCACCCCGTGCCACGGCTAGAACAGATTGTTACTCTTTGGAACTTGACACCTCCTCTTCTCCATCCTCCTCCAAATGTATGTGTCTTCTATCTTCCTCTGGACTGTTGAAGAGGAGGGACCTGTTATATCTCTGCGCTCCACGGATCTGGGTTGCTGACCCACATTCTTGCAGACAAATCGCTTTACTATCGGAGATACTGATAGGCTTCAATCTATTCTCCCCTCTATACTCGACCCATCGCAGAAGGGCTTCACACGTGGAAGAAATGCTTTAAAAAATATCAGAGCTGCAATAGCGGCAACGGTTGCCACACAAGGTCCCAATAGTCCGGTATTGATGCTATTGAGTCTAGATGCCGAGAAAGCTTTTGATAAAAATATGATACTGGGTGGTGTAGCTTTGGACAGACATATGTAAATTATAAAACATGATATGCGTACATACAAATGCCACCAGTAGCCTCACAGTTAATGGCCTTAACACCCCAACCATTGACTTATTTAGAGGGGCCCGTCAAGGCTGCCCCCTCTCCCCATTACTTTTTAATTCATCCATAGACCCATTGCTCAGGTACTTAATACATACCTCACTCTTTAATGGAACCTGCTAGGCTGATTTGGAAATGAAGGTGGAAGCATTTGCAAACAGCATATTTTTGATAGTCAGCAACCCAAAAGAGACGCTGACACCCTTATTACAAGGAATCGAGAAAATCGGAGGGCTCTCTGGCTATACCTTAAAGGGGTTGTCCCGCGAAAGCAAGTGGGTCTATACACTTCTGTATGGCCATATTAATGCACTTTGTAATGTACATTGTGCATTAATTATGAGCCATACAGAAGTTATAAGAAATTTTTCACTTACCTGCTCTGTTGCTAGCGTCCTAGTTTCCATGGAGCCGCCTAATTTTCGGCGTCTAATGGCCAAATTAGACGCGCTTGCGCAGTCCGGGTCTTCTTCTTTTCTCAATGGGGCTCCGTGTGGCTCCGTGTAGCTCCGCCCGTCACGTGCCGATTCCAGCCAATCAGGAGGCTGGAATCGGCAATGAACCGCACAGAAGCCCTGCGGTCCACCGAGGGAGAAGATCCCGGCGGCCATCTTCAGCCGGTAAGTAAGAAGTCACCGGAGCGCGGGGATTCAAGTAAGCGCTGTCCGGTGTTCTTGTTTAACCCCTGCATCGGGGTTGTCTCGCACCGAACGGGGGGGGGGGGGGGGGGGGGGTTGAAAAAAAACAAACCCGTTTCGGCGCGGGTCAACCCCTTTAAATTGAGACAACACGGAAGCGCTACTATTAAAAGGACTGGCTAAACTCTTGTGGATGGCCCAATACCCCTTCCATTGGGAAAAGCATTCCATACAATATCTGGGAATACAGGTCACAAGATGTCCTTCTAAGGCCGCCTGCAGACGAGCGGGTCGGATCCGGCAGCGAGAATTCTCGCCGCGGGACCCGACCCGAGCACCTGCAGAGACGAGCGCGTACTCACCCGCACCTGGCGGCCCCGACTCTTTCTTGTGCCGGCTGTGGCGCAGCCGGCGCATGTGCAGACCGGAGCCGGCGGCCGGGTGAGTGCGTGCCCCGCACAAAAATAGGACATGCCGCGGTTTGTTTGCCGCGCGAAATTTCGCGCGGCCAAACCGCGGCCGTCTGCATAGGAGTGCGTATTGTAATGCACTCCTATGCAAACTTTCAGTGGCGGAAATCCAGCGGGATTTCCGCCCGTGTGCAGGCGGCCTAAATTATATAAAACAAACACTGAACCCTAAATTAAAAAAATTGAAAATGACTCTAAATTTATGAAGAACTTTGCGGTGTCCTTTTTGGGAAGAGCTAATCTTTTAAAAATGACAGAATTTCCCCATCTGCTATACATCCTACATTCTCTGCCCAGATTTTTAAAACTAAAAGACATAAAAAAGATCAATTATTTATACAGAAACTTCGTTTGGGGTGCGAAAAGACCGCGCAGAGCTCATAAAACATTACAATAACATGAAGTCAATGGTGGAATCAATCTCCCTCATATAAGGGACTACAATCTAGCAGTACAGGCTCGCATTATTCATGATTGGATATATTCCCAGACGAATTTTACAAACAAGCTGCTCGAGCAGAAAATGTCTGGCCCAATACAGTCACAAAATATCCTTCACCTCCCTACGCAGAAGTACCAGAGACTGAAGCGTAACCCCCAAATACTTGTGGCTTGGAAGACGTGGGACAAACTACATCGCGACAGTCATGCATCCCCACATATAGCCCCACAACTATCTTTTATTAACAACCCCAACTTTCAGCACAATAACCCACACAACATTTTCTTTGATCGGTGGGCTCGAGGGATTTACTTGATGGACAAACTGCTAAAAAACACCTTCTGTCACATGAGGAAATGAAACAGAAGTTCCCTGAGCTGTCAGTTCTGCTATTTTCATATTTACAGGCTAGGCCCTATATCCAGGAACTCTTGCCGCAACCTCAGGAGATTGACTGGACACAGACAGGTGTCACATGGACTTCTAGGATGATGGGCCTGCGGGGAATGATATCCAGGCTGTATAGAGTAATACGGAATATGCAGGAGCAGGATGATATTGACCTACCAGATGGAATCGGTGTTGTTGGCTTACAAATATTTGCCCTCATCCAAGTTCCTGGAAACGAGACTACAGGTCGTCCACAGGTCTTATTTAACCCCTGCAAGAGGGCATCACATGGGAATCTACCCCACCTCAAATTGTTTTAACCCTTTCCAATCCAATTTGTATCCTGGTTTCCCCAGGGGGCTTACTCTTTTTCTCCGGTTATACAACGGCACTGTACGCTGGCTAAAGCCAGTACTGCATGAGGTGACACGTTGGATAGGCTCCGACAGCAGAGAGGCTGGCAATATACAGTAAGAGAACCCCGATGGAGGTCTTCCAACATCGGAGCTGTACAGCCTTAAATCATAATGTCTTCAGACGTCAGACAGTGGATTGGAAAGGGTTAAATGCAAAGCACCAAATGCCAATTTATTCCACAGTTTATGAACATGTTCCCAGATCAAGACTTTCTGGTCTCTAATTTGTGGGTATACCACTGTACATTTGATGAACTTCTGTCCAAAAGAGCCCCTGTGCACAATTTTGGAATATCTGGACCCAAATAGATACCATTGCTCAAAAGGAGCCCGCAAGCTATAGCACTTCGTGGCGGCAGCGGGACTGAAGGCTATCTTGCAGATGTGGATACAGCCGACAGCCCCTCCCTTTAAACTGTTCCTGGACAAACTAACATAATTGTTTCAAATGGACTGGGCTGAAACATCGCTTTTCAAAGAAAAACTGGTGCAGTCTTTCTTTGTGACTTGGGGGAGCTTTGTCCAGCCGCTGCCGCGAAGAATAAGAGAAAGACTAAGGAATTGTTTCTATTACACTTGTTCCAGGAACAAATAGCATCGAGGAATCCCCCCCTTTAAGGTGTTTTACTTGCCGTGCTGTTCCCGTGTGGGGGAAGGGGTCTCTACACGTTCTGATATGTAGCCGGGGGTCTGTTCCATACGTATAAATGTGTTGATAATAACTTAGGAAAACAGACATATTATTTGATTTTTTTTTTTTTGTAGCAGGTTTTTTTTTTTTTTTAAACTCTTTTTGCTTTTGTTTCTCCTTTGTATTATTCCTACATATTATCTTGCTCCTATTTTTTTATTGTTTCTTTTTTGCTTCTTTTATTAGTCTCTGGTTGACAGTTTATAAAATGAGAAATTATATAATCGGGACTGTGTCCACCTAAACCTCTGCTGATCGGCAGTCAAAGATTGCTTCATGCTGTATCAACATATGTACTAGTCCAGCTATTAGACCTTAGAGTTGTTAAAGATGTCTGAATCATGGTTATGATGCTGGATATGTGTCTCAATTGATTAATAAAAACATTAAAAAAAAAGAACTATGTCAGCACAATGGAAACTTGAGCGATACTCCCAGTGGTACTGGGATGTGGAACTGTCTTATGTCCATCTGTGCACTATCGGTGCTCCCCAGCCTCAACTCAATGAAACTGTGGACCACAATAAAATTAAAACACTTCACCAAAATGGAAACTTGAACGGTACTTCCCCCCCAAACAGTACTGAGATGTGGACCTACCAGTTAAAAAAAATACATTCTCGGAAAAAGACGGGGGCGGGGCCTGAGCATGAAGGAGTAAAGAAGCACAGTCCAGAGCTCCTCCGCCGTTACCTTGCAAAACAGCCATAAAACAGAGAGCCACAGCACTTACCGGCATGAGAAAGGGGAACAGAAAGAGAGGAGAGCCGACACCAGCCAAGGGCACCTCTCTGAGCCGTTACCTTAAAAGCACAAGCACCCCGGGCACAGCACGCGGTCCCACCATCATGGCGCCGGAACACCCCACGGAGCGAGCGCCTCCCCGGACTGAGGACCAACACACGCCGCTTCAATGCCGAGACGGGAGCTCTGGAGAGGAAAGAGACCTGGGGCAGGCAATACAGACGCCGACGAGCAGGTACAGGAACACATCGGAGCCTGCCGGCGTCCCGTGCTGCTCACACCACGTGGTGTCGGACACCCCATGCTGCCCACACAGCAGAGCAACAGACCCCCACCGAGAGCAATCACCGCGCAGCAGCGGCAACCCAGGGGCCCCTCTCCACCACATGAGCGAGCAGCCCACACAAACGGGAGACGGGCTGCAGGACCTAAAAGCCAAGCGGTCCGGATCCCAAGGGGATAAAGAGGGAAGAGACACACCATACTGTACCTCTAACACAGCACCAAACCACCACAGAGCGCAGGCATCTCACAGAGATGAGAACGCTGTAACCCAGCCGCAGCTCAGAGACACAGGGCGTTCAGAGAGGGCCGAGGAAGCAACGCTGCAGACACCACTGAGCCAATATTCACTTCCCCAAACCCCAGCAGCGTCCCCCCAGGGAAACAGAAGCCCACCTCCGGCCATCTATTATCGCCAGGAACCCCCAGCAACAAGCCCCAGAGGCCAGAAGACAGCACTACCCCTCCCACAGGGCAACGGGCCAGGCTCACAGGGACATGAAAATGAAGCCATCACCGCACCTCTCTGCCACACCTCGCCACATGCGATGGGGCTCTATAGCACCAACCCGGTAACCCCGGGCTCCACCACTCCCCCACTCAAGCGCACTCTTAGACCACGCAGACCCACCCATGGGTGATTCCCAGACACTCCAAGCGCTATGGGTCATGATACGGGCCCTGCCCACCAAGCAAGACCTAGAACAACAAATTAGACGTATTGAAGAACAACATGCAACAGCGATCAACGCGGTTGCCCACACTGTGCAAGACCTGACCGAACGAGTGGTAGTATTGGAGCAAAATACGGAGGCGTCAGTGACAGACTTTCAACAAATGGCACTCATAATCGAAAAACAACAAAAACAAATAAGGGAATTAACTTTCCACGTAGACGACATCGAAAACAGGGGCCGCCGTAACAACCTCAAACTGAGGGGACTTCCAGAAGACATACCGCCAGAAGACTTATATGACCATGTGACCACCATTTTTAACAAATTGCTACAGAGACCTGACAACAGGACCATCGAACTTGACAGAGTGCACCGTTTGCAAGGCGGAAGAGCCAGAAACATGAACTTTCCGAGAGACGTAATTTGCCGAGTGCATTTTTATCGTCAGAAAGAAGAGATACAACGAATGGCATGGGAACAAGGCTCGATCAAATATAACGGCGCGGAAATCTCAGTATTACCAGATGTATCAAGACTGACTCTCAACTGCCGGAGAACGATTCGCCCCCTCCTGGAAGCAGCTCGCAAAGCAGACGCCACCTACAGATGGGGACACCCTTTCCATCTGATCCTCCGAAAACGGGGCCGGATATTCACGGTGCGTTCACCGGCAGATTTAGAAGGGGCATTCAACTTCCTGGGAATACCGCAGATCCCAATCTCAGACTGGACCCTTTCACCGGAAGACAACCTCATCCAATAGAACCCTGACTCCCAGGACACTGCTCAGTTCTCAGAGTCTGGGAAGCCTTGCTAAGTGCTATGGACATTTCCACGGCCTAGCTAGGCCCTTCCAATACATTACCTCCCCCTCTCTCTTGCCAGGTCTATCGGTTCCTCCTGGAAAAAGACGTACATGTCACGGCGAGTTGGATCGACGGAGTCTCACGATCTGATTTCTATTGTTTCCGACCCAGAACCCATTCGCGAGAAATCTGGACAATCGGTTTGACACTACTGCTTTCATATTCTTTTAGAACCCAGAGACTGTGACTGCTTGATCCTCTGTGCTCTCCTACGTTTCCCCCAGTAGGGTACCAGGGGCCCTGTTTTCTCCTCCTCCCTATTTTATAGGGGGAGAGCGGGTCTCCTGCGTAAAGTAGAAATATTGTAAAATCTGTTGTGAGTCTTGTCTTACCCCTTGTTAACACAGCCCTCCTGTTTTTCTGTCCTCCCCAGCGTCCCCAAACCCACCTCATCCCCCCTTCTTCCCACCACCGTCAAACTCCTGTGCAGGGATAACGAGACCAGGATACGATCCTACAAAATGCCTCCTGTTGT
The DNA here is from genome assembly GCF_035609145.1 of Eleutherodactylus coqui. Taxonomy (NCBI): domain Eukaryota; kingdom Metazoa; phylum Chordata; class Amphibia; order Anura; family Eleutherodactylidae; genus Eleutherodactylus; species Eleutherodactylus coqui. The sequence goes on from NC_089839.1 coordinate 28,312,202, forward strand.
ACCAAATCTCACTATTGCCTCTCTTAATGCACAGGGCCTTAACATCCCAGAGAAAAGGTCCTCCATTCTCCGTCTCCTCTGGAAAAAGCGAGCTCAAGTGGCCTTCATACAGGAAACCCACTTCTGCGCAAGAGCGGCCCCCGGATTCTCGGATGCCAGGTTCCCCCACGCCTACCATGGGCTAAACCCAGAATCTAAATCCAAAGGGGTATCGATCCTGATCGGCAGCTCAATCCCGTGGGAACATTTGGCTACGAGGTCCGACCCCGAGGGAAGATGCCTATTCGTCAAAGGTAAGCTCGCCAGCACCACAGTCACCCTAGCCACAATGTATCTTCCCAACTCCAACCAGGTGACCTTTCTCGAAAGGTCTCTGGAGGACTTGGAAGAATTCAAAGAGGGCACCCTGATAATGGGCGGAGATTTTAACATGCCACTTGACCCCCAGATTGACACGTCCAAAGGAAGTAATAGCCTCAGCCTAGCCACACATCGCAGGGTCAGGAAAACACTCCACAAGCACCAACTGATAGATGTCTGGAGGGTTTTCCATCCCGATGTCAGAGACTACACTTATTTCTCCCCACCCCACAACTCCTACTCCCGGATCGACTACTTCCTCCTGCACCACTCATCTCTTCCACTAGTGACATCGGTGGAAATAGATAACATTATAATTTCGGACCACGCGCTTATTACACTATCACTATCGCTCCCAACAATTCACGACAGAGTATGGCACTGGCGCCTGAACGAGTCCCTTGTTCACGGCATAGAGACTTCAAAAGAGATACAAGGAGCCTTAGAAGAGTACTTCCAGAACAACGACACCCCAGATATTAACCCCCTAACAGTCTGGGAAGCCCACAAATGCGTAATACGAGGAGTTTGCATAGCGTTAGGCTCACGTATTAAAAAAGAACGGGAATCACTGCTCCACAAGCTACTGGATCAGATCCAGGCCCTCGAACTTCGACATAAATCTAACCAAGATAGTACAATAGGAGCAGAACTAACACAGCTAAGGGAACGAGTGCGTTCACTCTGCCTGGCACAGGCGAAGGGGTCGCTAATAAAGTGTAGACGCCATTTCTATGAGTTCGGTAATAAACCGAGTCGTACATTAGCACGGGCCCTCCGGGTAACCAGATCCAGAACATATGTCCCCCATATTGTCCCGTCCCCCGGCAAAACCTTACATCTACCCAAGCAGATAACGGGAGCATTCCGCGATTACTATCAAGCCCTTTACAACCTGTCTCCTTCAACAACAGAACAAGAGAGGTCCAAACGCAAAAAGCTAAAATAAGGGAATACCTACAACAGTCAGGCCTCCCCAGGCTCCCACCAGAGGCAGTAGAGGCTCTAGAAGCTCCGATTACACAGAATGAATTGGCAGAGGCCATAACAGATACCAACTCGGGGAAATCTCCGGGACCAGATGGGCTCACACTCACATATTATAAAAAATATGCAGAGACTTTGACCCCACACTTTCTACGTGCCTTCAACTCCCTTGAGGACGGGAAAGAAATGCCCAGAGACACCTTGGGGGCACATATTACAGTGATCCCGAAGGAAGGAAAAGACCCCGCGCAATGCCAGAGCTACCGCCCCATCTCTCTACTAAACGTAGACTTGAAACTATTCGCCAAAATATTGGCAAACAGGATTGCCCCTCTCTTGCAACCCACAATCCACGGAGACCAAGTGGGATTTGTCCCGCTCAGAGAAGCAAGAGACAACACAACAAAAGCCATAAATCTAATATATCAAGCCAAAAAAACAGCCCTCCCTTCCTGCCTACTCTCCACAGATGCAGACAAAGCGTTTGACAGAGTAGACTGGGATTTCCTGTTTGCCACTATGTCTCACTTGGGACTGGGCCCTGGAATGCTGCGATGGGTCCAGAGCCTCTACTCGCGCCCTATGGCAGCGGTCAGAGTGAATGGACAAATATCCTCCCCCTTCAACATCTCGAACGGCACGAGATAAGGCTGCCCCCTATCACCATTAATCTTTATCCTCTGCCTGGAACCTCTCCTAAATCACATACGCCAAAACCCAAACGTGTCGGGGATCAAGTTAGCTAACTCGGAATATAAGATTGCGGCATATGCGGATGACTTATTGTTTTTCATCACAAACCCGAGAATCTCAATACCAAATCTATTAGCCGAAATTAAACGATATTCGGAGTTATCAAACTTTAAAATCAACTATAATAAATCAGCAGCCCTCAACATATCTCTCCCTCAAACACTAGTTGACGATCTAAAAAGCTCGTTCCCCTTCTCCTGGGCGAATCAACATATTAAATATCTGGGTACTAATCTTACAGCGGACCCTGGAGATTTGTATGCAACCAACTACCCTTTGCTCCTAGGCAAAATTAAGACAGACCTAAATGCATGGACAAAAGGCCTATTCTCCTGGTTCGGCAGATGCGCGATATTCAAAATGAATATCCTGCCCAGAGTCCTATACTTACTACAAGCGCTCCCTATCCACATACCCAGACAATTTTTTCAACACTTAATATCCCTGATGACGAAATTTATTTGGGAAGACAAACCACCACGTACAGCACGTAACATCCTGACAAGACCAAAAAAAGAAGGGGGAATGGGCCTGCCAGATTTCTCCCGCTACCACCAAGCGGTACATCTGGCACGGATAGTGGACTGGCATAGACATGGGGTCCTCAAACAATGGATTACCATAGAACAAGCAGCCACACCCACTCCTCTTGTGGTGCTCCCCTGGATCCAAGAGCGGACTCCGCCGGAGTTGGCCCAACATCCTACCATTGGTCCCACCCTTGCGATAGTAAACAAAGTTTTCGCAAGACCAGACATTGCACCCAAACCCTCCCCAATGTTTCCAATACTGGGGAATCCAGCATTCCCGCCTGGTAACGAGAGCAAGGCTTTCCGCATATGGTTCCAGGAAGGCAAATTCAGAGCCTACCACTTCCTGCAGGAAGACCGCTGGGTAACGACGGACACCCTAGCCAGACTAACAGACCCCCACCCAGTACCCTTCTGGGAGACAATACAATTGAGACACTTCCTCAGATCCCTTCCCCACCCAAGCACATTTACCCGCACAAAAACTCACTTTGAATCTACATGTAGCATGGAGGGGCCCTCCAGACACACCCTATCACGCCTATACAACATCCTCAACTTCCAAACCGACCTCCACCCCCCGGGTTTCGTTCAGAGATGGGAGGAGGACCTAAGGGTCACTCTTTTCCCACCGGAAATGGAAAAAATATATACACTCACACATTCTTCCTCGATATCTAGTAAGATACAAGAAGCCGGGTACAAACTACTCTCACGCTGGTACAGGGTGCCTTCTCGTTCACACAAAATATACCCATCAGTCTCCCCTCTCTGCTGGAGATGCAGAACTGAACAAGGGACTCTTCTACATATTTTTTGGGACTGCTCGGTGCTGGCGGGCTTCTGGGCAGAGGTTTGGCGGATTTCTTCCAGATTTACCCAGCACCCAATCCCTAATACACCAGCTTTCTTTCTTCTACATCACAACACGATCCCCCTACTGACGTACAAGAATTCAATTCTACGGCACTTGGTCAGTGCGGCGAGGTCATGTATACCAAGACTATGGCGGCAGACCACCCCTCCAACGGTGGCCTTATGGCTCAACGCGATGCAGGGGCTGATGGAGATGGAGGACCTTACAGCGACACTAAGTGGAACCCAAGAAAAGTTCGCAAAAACATGGTACTACTGGCGGGAGTTCCAAGGCTCGCCAGAATACCAGAGGCTCCTAAACCCCAGCAATTAAAGAATACTAAATCCCTCCCCACCCCCTACCCCCCCCATGTCAGTACCCCTAATGTTCTTCCCTACGTCTATGTTATGTCCAAAGTTCACCCGTTAAATAGGTTCACGGTTATTTGAGTTAGATTTAGATAATTTTGTGACCAGATGAATAAGAATCTGAAGCCAAACAAGAGATCTAGTATGAATAGAATACTAGAAGGACCATCCAACCCTGAATAGCAGCCGGCTGGAGATATCCAGACCGAGCACACAATCTCTTACCAGTCTAAACGACGAAAGAAGTTGACAAGGAAACCGAGAGTCCCTTTATTATCTCAGAGTTATAGTTCCGAATAGAGACTGGAATGCATCGGTCGGTTGAATGTGTTTGCTTTCTGATACCTGATTACGAATATATGTAATTGTATTGAAAATGATAAATAAAGAATTAAAAAAAAAAAAAAATACATTCTCATCCAGGAGAAGGAAGAATATCCACTCAAGGAAATGGAAACTAACCTACACTGACGTGCCAAAAACATTGAGACAGGAACCAATATCCTGTAAGATGCCCTATAGCCTTGTAAAGTGTAGTAACTAGATTGGCATCAATTTCACAAGTGGACAGTCAACGTGTAAAGGAATATTGAGTGCCGACTGGATAGCTACCCATTGCTCTAGGACATTTGTAGGTGTGAGGTCTCTGTTGTAAATGGATCTCTCCACCACATTCCATAAATGCTTGACTAGTCTCATGTCAGGTGAATGTGCAGGCCACACCATTCGTAGGAACTCTCCAGAATGCTCTGCGAACCAATTTTGGACAACTTGTGTCCAAAGACATAATGCATTATCTCGCTGTCATATCACATCATTGTGGGGGTCCATGTAGACCATGATGCAAATGGTCACTAAGCAGTGAAACATAGCAGGCACTGGTGAATAATATGTTTAGACAGATCAGTGGACCCAACCCACACCATGAAAACAACCCCACAGCAGCATAGAACAACCACTAGCCTGCACAGTGCCTTGCTGACAACTGGAGTTCAGGGGGTCTGTGGAATACATGAACCCTACCATGAGCCCAAAACAATTGGTACCATGACTCATTGGACAATGCCACATGTTGCCAGTCCTTTAGGGTCCAACTAGCAACCTCAAGAAACCAGATAAGCTACTGTCTCAAGCGTTGTCTTCTGATACCATGTCCAATGGAAGCTAAAGAACGCTGAATTGACCTATAAGATATGTGGGTTCATGGAGTGCTGCAGGGATTGGCTGCGCCGCGGCACTCGAGAACCACTCAGAGCCAGCGCTTCCTGGAGGCGGGGTTTTTGAAGCCCTGACCAGGAAGCGCTTATGAAAGCTACAAGCAAGTGTGTCAGGAACTTGCGAGGAGAACTGCAGTAGAGTGGACAGCGGCTGTTATGCAATGCATCCGTTCTTTTTTAATGCAGCGCAAGCGTATTTTCAGGGTGGTGCTTCAAAAAAATTGTGTTATGGCTACCAGAAAACACAGTGATATCGCACAGAACATTGCTGCGATATCCTCTCAGTGATATCGCTGTCACCCGTGTGATAGAGGCCTTAAAACACTAGAAACCATTTGCAGCCGCTATCACTGACAGCCCACAATAACCACATGACATAGAGCACACAGTATACTACACTGCTGCCGGAGAAGATTAGTAGAAAGCTCCATTACATCTGTCTGTAGAGGATTTACAGAAATCTAAGCTTCATCTACCTGATGATAAAGTGGGACACGTTCCTCTTCCTCTGGACAATCCTGGGAATATAGAGGACTGGGACATCTCGCTGGAGGATTTCTCTGACTGGATCCATCTATAGGAAATAACCAGAGAGACTGAATACATTATATATCTGATAATCAGATGATGGCGGGACTAGCTGACCTTCAAAACAGTCCTCTATAATCAATGAAGGTCTCCTCTTACCCGGTGATGTGAGGTGCTGCTGATCCTCCATCATGATCTCCTTGTACGTTTCCTTGTGTCCTTCTAAATACTCCCACTCCTCCATGGAGAAATAGACAGCGACGTCCTGACACCTTATAGGAACCTGACACACACAATATACCGTCATCCTCCAGACTCCTCCCTTGGCGGTATTATATAATGTCCCCCATTCCCAGCAGCGCTCACCTCTCCGGTCAGCAGCTCAGTGATCCTGTGGGTAAGTTCTAGGATCTTCTGCTCATGTATCAGTAAATGAGTTGAAGGCTCGGTGATGGGGCTCTGGGTCCGGCTCCGTCCTCCTGACACACGGGGGGTCACACACTCACCAGACGACTTCTTCACTACTGTGTAATCCTGTGGATGGTGAGACACTGATCACTACATGGAGGCTAAGAATCCTTTACCTTTCCCGTCATTCCCCTGTTTATTACTAGAGATAAGAGTTACATCATGTGAGGCTCTCACCTCCCCAGTTATCCAGTAGATGATCTCCAAGGCGAGGTCTAATATCCGGGCAGCCATGTGGTCTCTGTCCTTCTTCATCTTTGGTGGGTCACTGATGGAAAGGACCATCGTCTTCGTCTGCGAGAGTCCTGAGCCTAAGGAACCTGAGGGAGACAAGAACATCTTCCATGAAGGGTCTTACTACAAGGGGATTATAGATGAATAGCGACAGCATACAATGGATGTGATTTAGATATGAAGGAGTCTTATAAAATATTCTGATCAGTAATCTGGTATATATTAGTCAGCCGCCCCTGTTATAAAGTTAGTATAGGGCCACACAGTATATACATCATCAAAGATCCTAAAGTCACTAGTATATGTAATGTACATATAAGTTAGTGTACTGCCTCCAACATACAGATGGGACAAGAAAGTAGAGCGATCCCCACGGTTCCCCTTTTTTTCCGTCTCCTCATTACTTTCCATAGAGCAGATGAATGTGGCCGAAGGCTCGTGAAGAACACACATCTCTATTAAGGGGCATTTACAAGGGCGAATTTCCTGAATGATTTCTGTACCTACCTGCACATGTAAGCATTACATGAAGCTCAGCCTGACTCCTCCCACATGTGACCGATCCAGTCCAAAAATTTATTGTAACTCTAACTGCTGGGGCACAATTCAAGAGTTCCTTCATACAGCAGCCAGACAATCCAGATGAAGCTCAACTCTTATTTGTAATGCCAAATCACAGCAATATCATAGGAGACGCCACAGCACAGAACAATGACCAAGTGTCCGGCCACTTTCGACATGGTAGAAGATCCTGTTCACCGCTTATGATATCAGGGATATGGCCTCAATGCATCTCCCCAATCAGATGTATGGACATCCCAGCTTTCCTCATGGGTCCAGGATCTGGCCTCAGCATCAGATCCTGGCACCTTCTAAATGGCTCATCCCCTTCAGCTTCATTCAGCTACTACCCCAGCCACATGAGCTCCGTCTTTTTACAACCCCATTTATGCTGAACAGGGATGGTATGTGTAATTAATTGCCCTAAACATATGAAGACGACAGATCCACCAGGTCCTGTGACCCCCTTCCCCACATACTATAAATTATTTTGGCTTTGTGCAGTCTGCCCAGGCTATTCATTAAACAAATCTACATGACGCCTCATGTGGCGCAGAGAGTTAAGGCAGCAGAAATGCAGTCCTAAGTTCCCGCTCACGACCCGAAGGTGGAGGGGGCATGTGTGTGTATGTGTTGGGACATGTTTTGTTTTACTTTCACTTTCAATTACTTTCAATGGCACAGGATCGAGATCCTCAGAGATCTCAATCTCCTGCTACTGCTGTGACAGCTGTAGCAGGAGATTCCTTCATCTCCCCGGCATGTCACCTCATCACTGGAGGCTGGGACACTGCTGTCACAGTGTCCAGTGATGAGGGGACATGCCGGGGAGATGAAGGAATCTCCTGCTACAGCTGTCACAGCAGTAGCATGAGATCGCACTGCTCTCCCTGTTCTCTCATTGCTTTGAGCGGGTCGGGTGGCTGCTGGCTCTAATCAAAGCAGTGAAGGGAGCTGTATGGGGCTGTCACTCACAGCCCGATATCGCTCTCAACATGTCAGCGGTGAGTCGCCATTATGATGTTGGTCTTCCAGTCATGCGACCGGCATCATCGGGAGTGCGCACGCTGAGGGAAGAAGGAGTAGTGCATCATGGGAACTACCCCAGCGGCGCAATCTTTGAAAAATCCTTCAGGCCAGCTTTATATGGGGAAGAAAAGGAGTAAAAAGGTTAGCAGAATATGGATTTTTATGTGTAAAGCTGTAGTTTGTGATGGTTTTACTCTACAGGGCATTATTGGGAAAAAAAATTTAAGTTTGACGGCGGGACAACCCCTTTAATAAAACTCAGCATAAGCAGTGATGTCAATCTATAGGCAGGACTATCTCCCAGGTCACACCCGGCCTGCGGGGTAGCTGGTTAGGCTTGAATTAACTACTTCTAGGGTCGCTATTAAGTATATATATTTGTATAAAGATTTCCAACTTGTAATTGGCAGTGTTTAACTTATTACTTAACTAAGGCCTACATGAAGGATATAAACTTTAACCCCTTAGTGACGGAGCTTTTTTGCTTTTTTCCATTTTCGTTTTTTCCTCCCCCCTTTTAAAAAAATCGTAACGCCTTTATTTATCCATCGACGTCGCTGTATGAGGGCTTGTTTTTGCGGGACGAGTTGTATTTTTAAAAGGTGCTATTTAATGTACCATGTAATGTACTGAAAAATCTTTAAAAAATTCTAAGTGGAGTAAAATGAAAAAAAAAAGACATTCCTCCATCTTTCGGTGCGCCCTGTTTCTATGGCGCACAAACTGCAACAAAAATTACATGATAACTTTATTCTATGGGTCGGTACGGTTACTGCGATACCAAACTTGTATAGTTTTTTTTTTGCTGTACTACTTGTATTTTTTAAAAGATATTTAATTTTTTTTAATTATTTTCTCCGCACAATAACTTTTTAATTTTTATGGCAAAAGGGTTTTTTCCTTAACTTTTATAACTTTTTTTTTTTTTAAATAATTAGTAAAACTTTATTGTTGTTTTCTTTTTCACTTTCTTTCAGTCCCCAGGGGGGACCACAACCAGCGATGCTTTGATCGCTCCTGCAGTATGACGTAATACTATAGCATTACATCATACTGCTTTTTGACAGGCAGTCTATCAAGCCACCCCACGGGAAAGGCTTGATGGGCAGTCTCCCAAGGCAGCCCTGGGCCCCGACTGCCATGACACCCGCACAGCTCCCCCGATCTCACCGCGATTGACAGCGGCTGATTGCAGCTATTGCCGTGGGTGTCAGCTGTAATAAATAGCTGACACCCACGCTGTATGCATGCCACATATGCCAGCTGAGTCCCACATCCCATTTTACCACTTATTACTCCACATTTCCCAAAGCCCTGTCCCCAACTTCTGTGCTTGTAATTACAGCCGCCGGCCACTACACAGGGGTTGGAGCAGTGGCTTCCGCTCTGTCGCCGGAGTATTCTGGAACTGACAGCCAGCGCTGTGCGAAAAACCCCTTAGAATTTCTGAATATAATAGTCTCGCCCTTTAATTTAAGCCACACCCCAGGGAAAGGCCCCTCCCATTAGTCCCAACCTGCTGCTGCAGTGTCGCCCTGTGAAGGACTCTCCCGGGTTGACATCTCTGCAGCTATAATAAACCGAGAGCCTAAGGCTGGGTTCACACAGGGCGGATTTGCCGCGGTTTTGCCGTAGAAGAACTGCTTCTGCGCCAAAACCGCTTCAAAGGTTAATTTGGGCTTGCAGATTTTTGTGCGGAAAAATCCGCAAGCGTTTTTTTCCGCAGCGCTTTTTTAGTTTTTGCCGCGTATTTAGTGCGGATTTAGCTGCGTCCATAGAGGACAAAAAAGGACAAAAAAGCGCTGCGGAAAAGACCGAAGAATGGACATGCTGCATCATTGTAAACCGCGATGCAGTTGCATTTCGCACTGCGGCTGTGCGCAAAAAATTTGTCCTGCGAGAACAGCTTTTTGGCAAATCTCATTTGTGCTGCATTGCACTGCAAACGCAGCGGTTTTCCCACAGTGTGGAAATGCAACAGCAATCCGCGGCAAATCCGCCCTGTGTGAACCCAGCCTTAAACTCACTGAATTACCCTGACAGAAAAACCGCCTGCTGGTAAATAAAGAAACAAGACAGGCGGACTACAAGTCACAGGTCCCCGACCAGCACTGACCTGCAGCGGAGCAGACTAATGACTTCCGGATCTTCGGCGATGATGGGCTAAATCTTAGTGGCTACAGGACCTTTGGTGATGTCACAGTCATGTGACCAGTTATATACATGGGATGGATGGTGTAATGGTAGTAGCTAAAGGACCTTTCAGCTCTCACTGGTCACATGATAGAGACGTGGCATCTCCACAGCGTTAAGTGCAGATCACATGACCATGACATCATCACAGGTCCTGCAGTCACTAGAGCAGACAGGTTAGTTTACCTCCAGCACACAGTGAGATGAGTAAGTAGACTCCTCCCCTCGGCTCTCCTTGTTGTCAGTCTCCTCATTACCTTCCCCTAGTAGTAGAGTAGATGGCCGCAGGCTGGTGAAGCACATCTCTATGAGGCTCCGTTCAGAGCGTGCGGCGCAGATCCGGCGTGTAATGACATACGATAAAGCCGTACATTATAGTCTATGGGGTCCGTCCAGCAGTTTGGTTCATCCAGGGGATTCTGCTCCCATACGGTAATCGGCAGCGCAGATGTGAGCAGCCGCCGCCTCCTTTCACACGGGGAGATAAATGACATTGTTGGCTCATGCAGTCTGTTTATACCGGCAGATAAACCGCTGACTGACTAAGGCCTCGTGTCCGCGGGCACACACGGTTTACAAGTGTGGAATCCCGCAGCGGTTTCCACCCGTGCCCGCAGCCATGAGGCCTAAAAAGACATTACTCACCTGTCCGGCTGCCGTGGGGTCTTCTCCGTTGGGGCCGGATCTTCCTCCTTCTGCACGGTGGATGCGGCATGATTGTGTAAAAAAAATCCCTTGCTTTCCGCGGATCCGCGGCACGGACGGCTTCGATGTACTTCAATTGAAGCCTTCCGTGTAGAAAACTGCAGAAAATGCAGCAGGCTGCGGGTGTTTTCTCGCCGTGCGATTTTCACTCCGGGAAAAAATAACATCCGGAGGTATTTACTTACCTGGAATGCCCAATGGATGTATTTGGGCACACTGAACTGCAGATCATCTGCGCAGATTCAGCAATTCAGTTTTTCCCGTGGACATGAGGCCTTACTGGTCGCTGATCACACGCAGCGGCGAGTGAACAATTATTTTTGCGCCTGCACAAAATGAACAACGAATGACAAACAAACACATTCTCATTCATCATTCAATTGTTGGCCGGGTTTGCGCCAAACGATTAGTATTCAAATTCGCACAATCCAACGGTTTAACAACAATCTCTCCGTGTAAAATATTTCTAATAGCATTTAAACTCGAATATATATATTTTCCTACCTTGTTATCCACATCACTTAGTTTGTATGTTTTAACCAGCGGACTGATGAAGGGGTGTGACGCCGAAACGTGTTTTCACATGCTGGCTCCACACATTATGTAATACAAGAGAAGCTTCTATCTCCAATATCCCCTTTATCTAGAGAGTTGCTCCTATTCACCCGTCCTTTCACCCTTCCCTTTTTGTACATTTACGCCCATCTAGGTGGGGCGCCATCTGGCAGGCAGCACCTCCACCATTTCAAGCACTTACTGAACCTCCACAGTCCTGGACTCTTGTCCTATCACCATTATTCGGGTTTTGCTCCTCCCTTACTTCCTGCCTCCATCTTTGCTTTTCCCATTGAATGTGCTGGCACAAATACATGGGCGCTTCTGCATTTATCTTCTGCAGGCGGTAATATGGAGTGTATTTGTACTAAACTCTGCAAGACGGGGCAAAATACGTGTGCAGAAGAGATTTAAGGGATTGTCAATTGCTTGACTACACAGTGTATTTACATGGCCTGAAGTTGTGACTACACAGATTTATAGTGTAATGTTATTTTATTAATAAAGATTTATCCTATTTATTTACATTGCTAAAATGTAGTTGGTAACTAGAGAACCATAGAGCCCTAAACCCCGGAGCCAGAGTGTATACACAATGAGTCTATTCTCATGCACCTGTCTAGCCCCCCAGCTCTATGTCCTGGGAGGACCCAGAGTATAAATACATCCGCCCAGTTCTAGAGAGATCAGTGGGTGTTGTAGTTCTGGTCAGTGACAGAAGCACGTAGAGTTCTGAAGGAGTTAGTGCAGCGGTGAGGGAGAGGTGAAGTTAATAGTGAGAAAGCAAGAAATAAGAAAATATGAGATTAAGTTATTTTCCACCTTCCAGCCCAACCTCTCCTCATCTCCATATCAGTATCTGGCACCATTGTAACCCCCAGACAGAACGCCCGCTGGATTCTGACCTCTCCTTCACCCCCACATCCAATCTCTGGCCCGAACATGCCAGCTGCACCTCAGGAATATCACTAAAATCCATCCGTTTCTCACCATGGAGACATTAAAGACACTCGTTGTCGCTCTCATCCATTCCCGAATTGACTACTACAACTCACTACTCATCGGCCTTCCCTGCACCAGGCCCTTCCCTCTCCAATCCATACTAAATGCAGCTAGACTCATTTTCCTATCCAGCTGTTTCTCAGATGCCTCTGCACTATGCCAATCACTGCACTGGCTGCCCATCCATTACAGATCTAGATTCAAACTCCTCACCCTCACCTACAAAGCTCTCTATGGCACCGCACCACCGTACATCACTTCCCTTCTGTCCATACATCACCCGGGCCACACACTCCAATCTGCTAACACATTCACATTAAACGACCCTCTAATCCGAACCTCACATGCTCGCCTCCAGGACCTCTCTAGAGCAGCATCGGTCCTCTGGAACGCACTACCCCAAAACAATCCCAGATTTTATATATATAGATATAGGTAGATTAAAAAAAATAAAAAAATTTATATATATATATATATATATATATATATAACAGAGATATTCATCTCGCCACGCTGTTCCCCGCACTGCCGTTCTGGTCCTCTAGATGGTCTATTTATTTCGGTTGCAACAATCACGTGATTGTTTACTCACGCGACTGCTGCAGCCAATGGGAGGCCCCCAGATGGGATATCATCATTGACGTTCCATAAGCCAGCTGGGACTTCTACATTACAAGCAGACATAAGCGGTTTACAGGAAGGTACTGGGCCAGAAAACTGGGAGGCATCATGGGTTGGATCAGGGGCACTGAACCACCGAAACAACACTGGATCCACAGTGAGCATATTATTAAAATATAGCTGTATGATAGAGAAAAAACGACATAAAAAGGAAATGCACACTCACATAATAGATGCTAGTGAAATAAATATAACTCCATGTTCTATCTTATGTGAAGCCATTATGTCAGCAAGAAGCCATCTTCTCTGCCTCTTTTTTACTGTATTCATTTGTCCTATTCTGGAGGATTTATGGATATTAAATGGTTATTTAATAAGCCTTGAGTAACTCACCAAGGCTTTTGCTCCAGAAGATGGCTACTGTGGCATTTAGACTGGCTGACGAGGCAAACTGACATGTTCCTAACTGTTTACATATGTTCCTAAACATTCTCTCAAAGCAACTTATTGTTTAGATTTACTGTTCCAAGAAGTTAATCATGTATAATCAAATCTGCGCCTGGTTGGCATTTAAAATGTAAAATTCTTGGGGGGCGTGGCCAGCGAATGCCGAGATAGGACGTGTGTGAGACGGGCTCCCGCTGTACTCACCTTTTCCCGGGCAGCAACCTCCCTCAGAACGGCGAATTTTGCCCATCCAGGACAGGATGGGCAAGAAGAACATCCCCGAAACAAAAGCGGCAGCAGAAGAGGGGCAATGGAGCGGTTTCTCGGCGCTCCTGGTCAGAGCGGCGGGAAGCAGGCAAAGATAGCGCCGGCACCCGCTCTGACGAGATCACGTGGGTCCCAGTACTCCCCACCGAGCACTGTGCCGAACACCCCAGCTCTGCAGCCGCTGTGGTCACCATCGCTTGGCACCCCACGAAGGGAGAAGGAGACAGCCTCCACACACCAGGGGCTTTCAGCACGGGAGGCTCCCGCACCTGAGACGCCCGAGGAAGCAGGAGGGAGCGACAAAACAGTGAGTTGCACCAACATGGACTCCCCCTCAGCACACGCAGCCACATCCACAGAAGCCTCACCTGCTGCACATTACACCTTTACCAACACCAAAAGGGGCAATGACCCGCCGGGGTGGTCGGTGTCCCCAAAGAGCAGCATACCTAGCAGCCCGGCTGATAACCTACATGAAGGGGAAATCTCTAATAAGGACACTGAACAATGGAAAATCCACATAATGTCAATCCCCACAAAAAGTGAGCTCCAAGCATTGTTCGCAAAATTTGAAACATCTAACAAGCAAGCCCTTGACCGTATCCACTCTGATATACACCAGATGGGACACAGATTGCTGCAGGTAGAGGAGGCACAAGAGGACACAGCGGCCATTTTAGAATCACACAGGCAAGCCATATAATTTCAAACGGATCAAATTGCCAGCCTGACTATGCACATAGATGACCTCGAAAACAGGAATAGACGAAACAATCTTCGCATCCGAGGGTTATCTGAAGAAGTAGAGGGCCTCCAATTAGAGACTTGGGCGCAAACATTTTTTCTACAATTACTAGATTGCACACCAGACAATCCGATCATAATCAACAGGATACCTAGGGCGCTGGGACCCAAGACGACTGATCCAAACAGACCAAGGGATATAATATGCAGAATCCACTTTTTTAGAGAAAAAGAATCCATTATGCGCGCTGCCAGAGAAAAGGGGAATGATGGCAAACCACTTATCTATCTTCAAGACCTTGCGCGCCACACTCTCCGCCTCAGGGGCGCTATGAGGCCGCTACTAGCATTGCTCAGAGAAAGGGACATACCATACCGCTGGGGATACCCATTCTGCCTGATTGCTAGAAAAGAAGGCAAGTCAGCCACATTTCGCATGCTAGGAGACCTACCTAAATTTTTGGGGACCTTCCAGCTCCCAATGATTGCACTCCCCGATTTGCCAAACGCACCAACCTTGCTGGCTCCAACAGCCCAGGAGCGCTGGAAGATCGTACAACCCAAACAGTGCCGCGAGCGCCGTAGAGGACCAGAAACCAGCACCTGATGTCTTTTGCCCCACAGTGAAACCCTCATGAGAAGGACTAGCTAGGGACTCTACTGAAGGGAGACAAAGAGACTCGGGAGCTAGACCTCCTCTGATCCCCCTCCTCACGCACGACCCGACTTTTTGGCCCGGTTGGCAGCACCTTCTTTCGCTGCTGGAACATTCGTCGCTCATAACATCTTCAAGTTACTGTTGTATATCGGATTATCCGTTCTGATCTGCCGTCGTTTGGAGGTTATTTGCAGGGTCCCTCTTGGGCACCCCAAATGTTACAATAATTATTTCGGGGGGGGGGGGGTGAGAGTGGGGGTCGGTCTCGTTCTGCCTGGTGCCCTACCACTCCCCACCTATGGTGAAATGTCGCACAAAGCTGCGACCACAACACCTCTCACCATGATAGCGTATGCGGCCGCTAAGTGCCGCAGAAGGTTTTTTTGTAAACCTCTCTTTCTTTTCCCCCCTCTCCTACCCTCTTTCTGTCACCCTACCCACCCGCACCCTAGTCTCTAAACAATCCCCCTATCTGAGTATTGATTATGGCTAGCATCACATTTGGCACTTATAACATGAGAGGGTTGAACAGACCTGCCAAGAGGGGGAAAATACTGGATCACCTGCACAGACATAAAATTATGATTGCGCTCCTGCAGGAAACTCATTTTCAAGTAAATAAAATCCCTAAATGTAAAAATCGCAATTATACAACATGGCACCACAGCCTGCACCCTAGTAAAAAAGCGAGAGGAACCTCTATAGCCATACACAAACAACTCCCCAACAAATTCATTTCCTCGTCAACTGGTGAAGACGGAAGATATGTCTTCCTGAAAATTCAAATTTGTAATGAGATTGTTACTATTACTTATATATATTTCCCAAATCAAGCGCAGGTACGCTTTGGAATCCGGGTACTGGGGGCCTTGAGGACCCTATATACTGTTAGGTGGGGACTTCAACCTCTGCATGGAACCCTTACTCGACTCCTCTGGGGGTAAGTCTGTAATTACACACACATCGCTACGTAAGGTGTTGGCTAGCCTCAGACTCATCGACCTGTGGAGGTCTCTACACCCTAAAGAGAGAGACTACAGTTTCTTCTCTCTGTCCCATAACTCATACCAACGCCTAGACTACCTATTCATCTTACATAAACTGCTAGACCGTGACCCCTTAAAGGGGTTGTCCCGCGGCAGCAAGTGGGTCTATACACTTCTGTATGGCCATATTAATGCACTTTGTAATGTACATTGTGCATTAATTATGAGCCATACAGAAGTTATCAAAAGTTTTATACTTACCTGCTCCGTTGCTGGCGTCCTCGTCTCCATGGTGCCGACTAATTTTCGGCCTCCGATGGCCAAATTAGCCGCGCTTGCGCAGTCCGGGTCTTCTGCTGTCTTCAATGGGGCCGCTCGTGCAGAATGCCGGCTCCGTGTAGCTCCGCCCCGTCACGTGCCGAACGGGGGGGGGGTTAAAAAAAAAAAAAAACCCGTTTCGGCGCGGGACAACCCCTTTAAGTACCATAGGCCCCTTCATCTGGTCAGACCATGCTCCGGTATGGGGATCGATCAGATGCGCCACACAAGACACCACTAACATCAACTGGTGCTTAAATGAGAATCTGTTGATGGATTCAGCTTGCACACAAGCGATACAACGGGCCATTGAAAATGTCAACATAGACCATTCAGCATATAGCACCCCAGACCCTACAAAATGGGAAGCTGTCAAATGTGTACTCCGGGGAATCTTTATCTCCCACGGGGCACGCCTGAAAAAGGAAAGAGCTACCACCTTGAAGGATCTGTTGTCCCAAATGACTCACCTTGAAAATATAAACAAGAAAAATCCGTCAAATGCAACGGCGTCGGAAATTTAGGAAATACGTGGCCGGATTCTGCAACTGCTGGACCAGGCCTCTCTAAGTCAACGAGACAGAGCTAGAGGATACTTTTACGAATATGGGAATAAATGTGGAAGAGGACTAGCTAAAGCACTAAACCCACAATCCCCGCAGACCTACATCTTCACAATTAACACACCAGATGAAGGTCTAGTTAATACCAACACCAAAATAGTAAATGGCTTTCATAAATACTACCATGATCTATATAATCTGCCGGATAGGCTTGGGGACCAAGATGAAGCTCTGCTACAGGACAGAGATAATTACTTACTTAACTTTGCTCCCAAGCGCATCTCGGAAACAGTTGAGGGCGAGCTCGAGGGAGACATCACCCTCGAAGAAGTAAAAGAAGCTATTCAGTCCCGGAAAATTGGAAAGAGCCCGGGGCCAGATGGCTTCACGTCCTGCTTCTATAAACTTCTTGCAGAGAACTTGGCCCCCCTAATGCTTAACGCATTCAACTCCATATCCAGCTCCTGCCCCTTTCCTGCTCAAGCACTACAAGCAGTGATAACGGTAATTCCCAAGACAGGGAAGGACCCCGCATCCTGCAGCGGCTACAGACCGATATCCCTTTTAAATGTGGATACTAAGATTTTTTCAAAGATCTTAGCTACCCGTCTGCAATCCTATATCCCCTCACAAATTCATAAAGACCAGGTGGGTTTTGTCCCGGGGAGGGAGGCAGGGGACAACACAATCAGAACACTTGCCCTCGTGTCCCGGGCGCGTGCCTCCAGGGATCCCCTGTGCCTGCTCTCGGTGGACGCAGAGAAAGCGTTTGACAGGGTGGGATGGGGGTTTTTAGAGGCGGTGCTTGGACGGGTGGGCATGGGCTCAAGACTCAAAAGCTGGATAATGGCGCTATACAAATGCCCCTCTGCTCGGGTCCGGGTCAATGGTCAACTCTCGCCACCCATACAAATACGTAATGGCACGAGACAGGGTTGTCTTCTGTCTCCCTTCCTGTACATCCTAGTGATGGAGACCCTGGCAAATGCTCTCTGAACAAACACTAATATTAGCGGCTTTAAAATAGGTAGCAAGGAAAATAAAATAGCCCTATATGCGGACAACCTGCTGGTATATGTAACAAACCCCAGAATCGCTCTTCCTAGCGTCCTAGCAGAATTTAAAAGGTTCGGGAAACGTTCCAATTTTAAAGTGAACCTCAGTAAGTCAATAATTCTCAATGTCACTCTAGCAGACTCGGAAGTGGAAGCCTTGAAACCCACTCTCCCATTTAAATGGAAACGGGACGAACTCAAATACCTAGGTGTCATAATCACAAAAAACTTAGACAAGCTCTTTGTAAAAAACTATAAACTCCTCTTTGCCACACTAGAAGCAGACTTTAAAAGATGGCAATTGGTCCCCATGTCCTGGTTCGGCAGAAGAAACGCAATAAAAATGAATGCTCTACCGTGATTCCTCTACCTGTTCCAAACAGTGCCCATTCATATAGCTGGGTCATTCTTAGCGCAGATTAGGAAAGCTATCATGGCTTTTATTTGGGGGGGGGGGGGGGGGGCGGTAGGCCCAGGCGCAACTGGAGGACCCTCGGCGGTCCCAAGGACTGAGGAGGCATGGGCATCCCAAATGTTGCCTTATACCATAAAGCAGCACTGACTAAACGGATCTTAGATCTATTCCACAGCAGAGCCCAGAAACTGTGGGTAGAGATGGAACAAGACTCGGTTCCCTTTAATGGCAGAGGAGTCATTGGGGTCCCAGGCAACGGGAAACATAAAGGCTTGGGCTAGTCCCCATTTATGGAAGACTTAGTCTCGACCTGGCTAAGACCAGCGACCAAAACGAGCATGATCCTTAGACCAGGCCCACTCACTCCCCTGGTCAGCAATATAGACATCCCTATCTTTTTAAAAGGTACCCCCCCTGACGAATGTTATCACAGACACGATTCTTCGGGTCAGAGACATAACTCTAGGGGACGGATTCAAAACACTACATGAACTATTGGAAGGACAAAGACCCCCACCCGGAGCATTGTTTCAATACCTACAACTGCGTCATTATGCGGGGGCCTTAGGTGACGCACACCAGATAAGATGCCCACTGACCACCTTCGAGAAGATGTGTTTCTCGGCCTCTACGGCTCAACAAAAAATATCATCACTATACAGGATGTTAGTAAAGGAAGACAGTCATAATGGTAACAAGGATCTAGAGCGGGAATGGGAGAGGGACCTCGGGAATCACACCCCCAGAGGAGTCGTGGAGGAAATCATAAATTGTAACCCACAAAATAAATGTATCCAGTAAATTACAAGAATTAAACTATAAAATCTTAACAAGATGGT
Source organism: Eleutherodactylus coqui (assembly GCF_035609145.1). Taxonomy (NCBI): domain Eukaryota; kingdom Metazoa; phylum Chordata; class Amphibia; order Anura; family Eleutherodactylidae; genus Eleutherodactylus; species Eleutherodactylus coqui. The sequence continues at coordinate 28,331,461 of NC_089839.1, forward strand.
ACCGAACCCTGGTGGGACTAGCCAAAATATTCCCCCAGTACCCGGATACCTGCTGGAGATGCCAAAGAGAAACGTACGTTAGTCCACATATGGTGGTTTTGCCCCCAAGTCCGCCCCCTCTGGCAGGAGATCAATGCCTTGTATTCCTGTGTGTGTAGATGCAAAACCACCTTCACGCCAGAAATGGCCTTGCTTTCCATGTTCCCAGGTTCAATAGCCCACTCTAAAGGTTCCCTACTTAGATTTTTCGTCCTGGCCATGCGCCAGATAATCCCCAGAAACTGAAAATCTGCGACAGCCCCCTCAAGATTGATGTGGCTGGAAGCGTTAGACCACTTAAGGTATATGGAGGAACTTTGCGCAAAAGACGAAATGAGACACAACAAATATATCTTAACGTGGTTGACCTGGAACCAATTCCGACTCTCCCCTGACTTAAATGCGTGGCTCGACAACGGAGTTCTGCCCGCATCTACAGCCACCTCCATAACCAGCTCCATCAACCCATAAACCATAATCCTACTGCTATCTACCTGAAAATAAGGGTCGCCTACTCCCCACCTCCCACCTGTTCTCTCTCTGTCTACCTAAAGCTCCCCCCCTTCCCTTTTTCTCTCTCTCCTTTCTTATGTCTGTTGTTTTTTACTCGTTAGATAACTAATTTCTGGCCCACCAGGGCATACAATTGTTATAATAGTCTTGTTTATACAGAAAAACAAAGAAACTGCCTTAGAGACAGAGAACGTGGATGGAAAATGAAGACAGATTGAGTATATGATAATTATAACTATGTTTATTCATGACATTTCTCCACAATGTTGTAACCGATGTTTATTCATGGCAGACTAAATAAATAAAAAATGTTTGAACCATAAAATTCTTTATCCTGCATATTCATATTTTGTTTTTCTTTTGACCAATGGTAACAAATGAATTATAATAGATTTGATGTGTTGTAACTGAATATGTGCCCCTATAAAAGCCGATGCATGTCAATCAACAGATTTTGACCACATCAAGTCGTGTGTGGTTTGACAAGTTATTTCCTGGCCCGTATATACTTCTAACCAATATGAGCCCCAGAGGCATATCATAGCAAAAATTATTTGCACCAACATACACAAACATACGTAAGCTTTATTAAGGACACGAAGAATTAAAAACACTTAAAATCAAAACAAGACTAAACATGTCTCACTCAGAAAATAATTTATCTAAAGGCCCTTTTATATGGAATGAACTGTTGGGCACATATACCCTCCCAGCGATAATCAAACCTGTGCTTTTCACAGGGATGAGCACTCAGTGACTGGAGGTAGAGCGGGATGGAGATTCACAATGAACAGGCAGTCATTCCTAAGTGAACGACTACCTGTTTACATAGGCTGATCTTTCATTCAATTTTCTGTTTGCAGAAACTTAATGACAAACAAGAAATAAACTTACCAAATTGCTCCATAAACTACTAACATGGTTACTAACAGTATATTTAGTGGAAGTGTTTTTATTCCAGGCCCGCCTCTACACGGGCGCTGGTTAGTGTCCTACCTGAGGTGTTTGTTCAGACAGCGGACTGCAGTCAACTAAGTACCTCTGTCTATAAATTCTGTGTGAGGCTTATTTACTTCTACCGTATACTGTGTTATATACATTGCTCTTTCCATTTGTATTAAACATGTTCCCTATTCTCCATCTAGGGACAGATTTGGCCCCCTAGGTTCCTACTGTGTGGCCGCCCCTATTGGAGCAATGGCCCTGCTATATTGGTTAGGGGTAGCGTTCCCATCCTGGTATATCTGTTGCTGTTACTTGCCCTATTTTGTGTTCCATACATTTTGGTGTTATAATGCATGTCAATATTTATCCATTGCAGACATAGGTTACATCTAGATCTGACCTGTTGGGGAGGCTCTATACTTGAGCCATACACGAATGTAACAATAATGAACAGGGAGTGGTCCGGAGGGGCCCAACACTATACGCATGCACAGAAGGCCGGCATCTGGTCCCGGGGGACCAGATCAGCGGGGGACAGCACGAAGGATGGGGGTGAGTACACTCAGCTGCCCCCGTAGATCCGTTTCATGAAAGCAGCTGAATCTTTTTTTCACTTTATTGCGATCGGCGCTATCCATTGGACAGCTTTCTTGTATCTTTTCCGGCTCACATAAAATTTAATGAGCAATATGTAGTAAACAGAGGAAATAGGCAGTGCTGTTGCTTCTATGGGACCCAGTAAGTACATGACTGACATGCGTCCCCAGCATAGCAGAGCTGTTGGATCTAAGCAGACCCAAAGCAGCTGTACTAGATGCAGATGGCATGACAGTGGGCTGCTTTTTACCTGTAACTGGGGTTCCCATGGATGCCCCAATTATAGTGGAAAAATGCTAAATAGAAATGCCGTTTATGATGTCATAGGGGAACATGTTAGGAAAAGATATATAAAAAAATACTAATAAAAAAATGTAAAAAAAAAAAAAACACACACACCACACCAATCTTGTAATGCAAGACTATACAAAGTATACATCAAAATGACCAAAACAATTAACCCATTCTCATACTTTATTAACATTTGCAATTTACACTAACATAAAGAACTAAACAAAAAACCCTTTTTATTTTATAACTTTTCATACATATTACCTCTAATAAAACAAAAAAAGTAACTTAAAAAAAAAATGAAAGGTACTCAGAAACAGACTTATGCATCACTAAATATATACAAAATGCATTTTTGTAAAACAAGAAAAGAAAGTTATGACGGTTGAATCACCCAGTGTGCTAAATCTCTAAAAAGTGTCAGGTCACAAAGGACCAAAACACTCTGAAGAGGTTAATCTAGATCCAATGGGCCCTATGTTTTCCAAAGGGTGCCTGTACACGCAACATTAATCTGTAGCAAAATACAAATGGAGCTCCACTGATCACCGGCCTGTACACGTTAATTCAAACAAGGGGATGAGTTCATATGCTGGCCAGCAAATCAACAAAGCTTCGCCTGCGTTTTACCGCGGAGAAACCCTGCGTGTACGGGAACCCAAAGAGTAGCTTTTAACAATGTGGAATGAGCCAAATCTTTGATTTAAGTTAATGAAGTCTCATTCCTCAGTCTCCTTATTGTAGAGTCCTACTCTTGGGAAATAGACCATAAAATAAAAAACATGGTCCGTAATACTGATCATTATCAGATGACAGTTTTGTTTGCTGCATAGAAGGAGAAAGTAAAAGGGGCGACTATTTGACCTCATTCACACTTTAATATGCAAATGCTCAATCAGCTTTAGTTGCCGCATACAAGGGGTAAGGCGATGACTGACACCCATTCCCATCAGAATGGTGGCTATGTTTTACAGTCCTGCTCCTGATTGTGTGGGCACAGTGGCGGTGTGTACTCAGTCTGAGCATTATAATTGTTTGGCACAGGTCCTTTGAGAGTCCTGCCTGCACTGTCCTGTTATGCTATGGCTCCTGTAGGGGGCAAGTTATACATCAGAAGGCATCCCAAGAGTCTGATCACACATCGCGTAATAAATCCACACCAAAATCCACCTGCGGATTTTCATACCAAGATTAATTACAATGTATGAATAACTGCTGTGAAGATCTGTAGCATTTCCACAACAAATAGAGCATGCTGCGGATGTGAAAGTTTGTAGCTTGACTATCTTTCACTGCTGATTTTTTTCCACTATAAGTGGATGGGATTTCTTAAGACCCCATTCACTACACTGTACTATTCATTGCCGCAGAATTTCAGCTTGCATTCTACAGTCGAAAGTTGGCACGAACTACATTTAGTCTGAACTCATCTTTAGGCCAGGTTCAGACAAGTTACAGATGACATTGCACTGTATGTTATCAGTATTTGCCTCAGTGCTTGCTGCCATTTGCTTTATTTTCTGCAGAGCAAATATGGATCCGTTTTTGCTCAGTAGAAAATAAAACGAATAAAATGCAAAAACAGAGGCAAACAGAGACAAAAGAAGGTCATGCTGGGTTTTTGAAACACAGCTATGAAAAATGCAGCCACATGAGTAGATATATAGATTTACATTAGCTACATATTCTGCTTCACAAAAAATGGGCAAGAGTTAAAATATGCTCATTTGAAAGCGGTCTTAGGGCACCTACCCACTTGCGATTTTTTTTTCCTGCGATGTTTTACGTTTTTTCTCAAGAGCAATTAGTATAGAATGTGTTCTTGTCCATCTGGGGTTTTTTTCCGTTTCGTGGGTTTTTTTTCACATAGGAACTGTCAGTTGCATATGTCTCCTTATTTTTCTCTTAATGCACCCAACGCAAGTGGGTAGGCGCCCTTAGGCAGCAGATCCTACAAAGAGGTTCCACGATTGGAACATTTACAACAATCTGAACATTAAAATGACTTCTCTCCTACATGAGTTCTCTGATGTTCAATTAGCAATAACTTCTTACTAAAACCTTTCTCACATTCAGGACATGGATATGACCTCCCCTGTGTGAGTTCTCTGATGTCGAGCAAGAGTTGATTTCTCACTAAAACATTTCCCACATTCAGGACATGAAAATGGCTTCTTCCCTGTGTGAGATTTTAAATGATTTGCAAGAGAGCTTTTATTATTAAAACATTTCCCACATTCAGGACATGAAAATGGCTTCTCCCCTGTGTGAATTATTAAATGATTTGCAAGACTGCTTTTATTATAAAAACCTTTCTCACATCCAGGACATGAAAATGGCTTCTCCCCTGTGTGAATTATTAAATGACTTGCAAGAGATCTTTTGTTATAAAAACATTTCCCACATTGAGTACATGAAAATGGCTTCTCCCCTGTGTGAGATTTTAAATGACTTGCAAGACTCCTTTTATTATAAAAACATTTCTCACATTCAGGACATGAAAATGGCTTCTCTCCTGTGTGAGATCTTAAATGTCTCACAAGATATGATTTCTCAATAAAACATTTCCCACATTCAGGACATGAAAATGGCTTCTCCCCTGTGTGAGTTTTGAAATGAGCCTCAAGATTTCTTTTCAGACTAAAACATTTCCCACATTCAGTACATGAAAATGGCTTCTCTCCTGTGTGAATTTTTAAATGAGCCACAAGATTTCCTTTCAGATGAAAACATTTCCCACATTCTGAACATGAAAATGGCTTCTCACCTGTGTGAATTTTTAAATGAGCCCCAAGATTTCGTTTTACATTAAAACATTTCCCACAATTTGCACATGAAAATGACTTCTTTCCTGTGTGAATTCTCTGATGTTTAATAAAATCTGATTTCTCAATAAAACATTTCCCACATTCAGGACATGAAAATGGCTTCTCACCTGTGTGAATTTTGAAATGAGCCTCAAGATTTCTTTTCAGACTAAAACATTTCCCACATTCAGGACATGAAAATGGCTTCTCTCCTGTGTGAGTTTTAAAATGAGCCTCAAGATTTCCTTTCACATGAAAACATTTCCCACATTCCGCACATGAAAATGGCTTCTCCCCTGTATGAGTTTTAAAATGATACGAAAGACTGCTGTTATAATTAAAACATTTCCCACATTCTGAACATGAAATTTGCCTTTCATCTCTGTCAGTTCTCCGGTGCCAAGAAAGATTTGATTTACAAGATTTAGAAGAAGGTTTCCTCTCACTAGCACCATCAGCGGATAGATCTTTGCTGTGAAGGACTAAGGGTGCATTACGGGTTATTGAATTAGGTTGTGTAGTATTATCTTCTACTTCATTTAGAGATATGAGGTGTTCATGGTGGCCTCTACTCCAGTCTTCACCTGGAGTAAAACAAAATAATGATTTTCCCCCTATTTTTCTTTTTTTCAATTAACCAATCAAGCTTTATTTAAACAATAGCAAGGCAACATACTAAAATGGAAATACAAGAAAGGCCTTCTGCACACAAGCGGAAATTCTGCAACAGGATTTCCCGCAGAATTTCCGCCCATGCATGCTGCCATAGGAGTGCATTGGATAATGCAGTCCTATGCAGACAGCCGTGTTTTGACCGCGTGAAAACTCGCCAGTAAACTAATCCCGGCATGTCCTATTTCTGTGCAAGCCTCACAATACCCACACAGAAACGTCACGGCTGACGCGCTGGCTCAGCATTGCGCATGTGTGGCTGTGCATCAGCCAGCACATCGTAGTGCAGAGGGAGAAGACGCCGGACGGGTGAGTATAAGCTCAATACTGGGGCACGGGTCGCATCGTGCTGCAGGAATTCTCGTAGCAGAATCCAACTCGGCCGTGTGCAGGTGGCCAAAAATAGTATAACATATGATAAGTAAATCACTTGTAAATATATAGAAGAGACAGATGACAAACAAAAACATCATAGTTTTTGTAAACGCTTTGTAAAGATTGCAGAATATAATTTCTAGTAGAGATAGCTAAAATTTAAAGGGGTTTTCCAGTAAAATACTATTGATGACCTATCATCAGGATAAGTCTTCCAAAGTTGATCGGCCGGGGTCCATCGCTCAGGACTCTGGCCAATAAGCTGAGCAGGAGCATACTGTCAGCTCTGCAAATACACAGAGGCTGGATCGGAAGCCTCTGCGCCGACCTCCATATAGGCACTTAAGGCATGGCCCCCATTGATTTCAGTGGGAACTGTGCCTGCAGTTACAAGCACCAGCCTTTACACAGAGTAGTGTATTTGCAGCGTTGACAGCATGCGCCCGCTCAGCTAATCAGTCAGAGTCCTGAGCGATATCCAAAATATACTCATTGTAAAATAAAAATCAAGCACCTAGAAGGAGTTGTCAGAATGTCCCGGTGGCCATTCAGGGGTATGTATATTTCAGTTTATTATTTTAATGCACCTAGGCCTATTGAAGTGGAGTTGTCTGGGAAATGGATAACGCCTTTAACCACTTTTTCTATATTCTGTTCATTTTAGAAGGTGGGCTAACATAAAAAATAGCAATAATTTTTTTCTTTTTACGATGTTCTTGATACCAAACCGTGTAGCAAAAAGCATTATGTTGTTTCAATAACTCCCATGTAATGGAAATAGCATAGTGGCTGTGCTACGCTGTTTCAATAATGCCCATTCACTTCAATGGTAGTTATGGTAACACCCAACTAGGTGGACGGGAAACCAGCCATGGGTTTCTCATCTAACTGGGTAATGTGACAGCCCCTTTAGCCCTGTGATCATATCTATCAGACATGTATGGCATATACTGTGAGTATAATATTACATATTAAATGGGGCTTTCCGACACTAAATTATTGATGACCCATCCTCAGAATCGGTCACTAATAGTTGATTAGTGAGGGATCAGCTGTATAGTGGCTGTGCCTGGTATTGCTGCTTCATCCCATTCACTTGAATGGGATGGAGCTGCTCTGAGGTCATGTGATGGAAAAATGTGATGTCAATGGCCTCTTTAGTCAGGTGATCAGAAAAGATCCCAAGTGGGCAGACCCCCACCAATCAACTATATTGAGAATAGATCATCCATAGATTAGGAGAATGGAAGAATCATGAATAAAGAAATATAAATTAAAAGGGGACTTGATGTCTTTCTAGAGCGAAAGGATATAAATCTTAGGTTAATTGTTAATCCGGGTATACAGATTGGTAGGAACTATCAGAGGTTAATCCAGGGATTAGTCTGATTGCCATTAGGGAGTCGGGAAGGAATTTTCCCCCCAAAAGGGTTAATTGGCTCCTGCCTCTTGGGGGTTTTTTTGCCTTCTTCTGGATCAACAACATAGGAGAATAAACAGGCTGGACTAGATGGACATTGTCTTTATTTGGCCTTACATACTATGTTACTATGAAAAGGGCTTCATAATTATCACAATCACACTCCGCTCACCAACTACTTCTCTTCCTGTTTTAAAGTCTGCTGTCTGGATTCTAATAAAACTATCTTCCCAATAAATTCACAGCCTGCAGACAGTGCAAGTGTCGCCTAAAGACATGGTGTGTACCCCATGGGGTCCATATAACACAGGTTGAGGCACTAAATGAGTTATAGTAATGATCAGGTGGAAGATGATATTCTGAGCTTCCCATTAATAGAATACATTCAAACAAGATTTATGAAAGGCTCTTACCGTTCACCGACACTGATATGGGTTTATCGAATCCACTCATTGTTAGTTCAGAACTTTCCTGCAAGAATCCCACAAAAAGAGATGAGAAAAAAAAGACCCCTAATTTATCTTATGTCCATCAATATTGTGCACTATCGACACTCCCCAGCATTAACTGAATAAAACTGTGGACCACCATCAAATTAAAACACTTCACCACGGACTCCTCTCCTGGACACTGAAAAAGCAGGATATGTCTTACAGAGCTCCTGCGCTGACTCCTGGCCCCAGAGACATCAGGACCCCTTTGGTGCCCTGAAACAGCTGTAGATGATTGATATCCCCATACTTGTTTTGGGGACAGCCCCCCCACTCACTGCCCATGGAGGATCCGTGGAAGCACGGAAAACAGCAGATGCCGTGAGGACCAGGATGCATCACTTCCCAAGACTTCTTCTGCGGTAGAGGATCCCGGTAAGCCCCCATCTCGCCATGGCCCCTCGATCAGGAGCCCCCGCCATGCTAAAGCCTAGCAAAGCCGTGGCCTAAATTTCTGGCCGCCACACGTGGGGTATCTCCGCTGGTCCCCCGAGGGGGTTGAAGATTACCATGGTGCCACTCTACCATCGGAAGGACCCTGCTTACCATTCTGGGTGAATCCGCCATCTCCACATCGCTCCCCCGGCACAGCCTGGCTAGTTCTGGAGCCACAATCTGAATTTACAGCCACTGTGGACGTTGCAGTGACTCAGCCACTCCACCTCCCAAGCTACCTCTGATGGCAAAGACCTCTGGCGACCTCTGCTTGCCCGCCGCTCCCGGCTCCCCGCGAAATGGACCTTGATCTGCTGTGGCCTAGCAGTGCATAAAGCCACGGCCTAGAGTTCGGACTGACCTGCATGTTGCCTGGACTCTTTGGTGTCCAGAAGAGGCCATTAAAGAACTGAAGCACTCTTCACTCTTCCCCTGCTACATTGGGGGATTCTGCCACTGTGACCGCGCCGCTACCTGGATGCCGCCTAGTTGGCTCCGTAGACTTGGGGCCCCGACTGCTGTGGACACTGCGGGGGTCCAAACACTCTGCCACCTGGACTGTTTCTGGTGGCAAAGATTCTCTGGCAAATTACGTCTGTTACAGCTCCTGACACAAACACCTACAGTGCAACTAAATGCCAAACGAGGCCTAGTGCCAATCTGAGCCATGGCCTGGATTTCTAACTACCCGACGCATCGCAGCAGCATCGCATCTGCACTGACAGGAATTGGAGGTAAGATTCGGCGGAGGGGGCTCACATGGTCCACCAAGAAGAAACACCCCGCAGCCAACTGCTGAGATCCACGGTAGTCAAGAACCATAACACATAGCCTGGGCCACGTCGGTCCCCTATTGCTGCCCTAACAATTGATATTGCTCTGGACTTTTGACAAACTGGAGAAGGGAGGCTGTACCAATAAGGCCGCCTGCACACATGCGGAAATCCCGCGGCGGGATTTCCCACGGGATTTCCGCCGCTCAAAGCCTGCATAGGAGTGCATTACAATACGCACTCCTATGCAGACGGCCGCGGTTTGGCCGCGCGAAATGTCGCGCGGCAAACAAACCGCGGCATGTCCTATTTCTGTGCAGGGCTCACAGAGCCTCGCACAGATCCGTCACTCACCCGGCGCGAGTGAGTACGCGCTCGTCTCTGCAGGCGCTCAGGTCGGGTTCCGCGGCGAGAATTCTCGCCGCCGGATCCGACCCGCTCGTCTGCAGGCGGACTAAGAGCACAATATAGCAAGACAGATTAAACCCCCATAGATCGACACCACTGTAGACCATGGGAGAAAGTGCTGGCCATGATTCAATCTCTTGGGGTGCCACTAACATGGATGGTTACTGCATAATTATCAGATGAGAAGCTACTTCCATATTATCAACCTGCTGATAACTCTTCATTGATCTTAGAGACAGAGTGAAATTTTTTACCTTTGTGTACACAATCCGTGAAATCCCTAGACCTGGAGAAGTCCAAGTATGGACAAATACCTAAATGAACGCAGCTCACCATGAGTAACACGCCAGCTTTATTCGGGGAAAAAAACCAGCAACGAAAACAAAAAAGTAAACCATCTAAAACTGCTAAAGAGAAAGAACACAAAAGACTTTAACAGTCTATGTCCCTACAAAAACCTCCCTCACCCCGTGCCATGGCTATAACCGATTCTCACTCGGAGGAACTGGACACCTCTTCCTCCTCTTCACAGGCCTCTCCACCGGCCGTTGGGGCCTCTGACAACATGGAGGTGGCGCAGGAGGTGTCAGAAATCCTTCTTCCTTTATTTGATAGCAGATTGGAGACACTACATAATTCTATAAATTCGGCACTATCGCAAATCATGAATAACACCCAAAGGTTGGCCAAACTGGAGATGAAAACTCAAAATGTAGAACACACCATCACAACTCTGGAGGCCTTGCTTCAGAGAAGTTAGTCAGAGACTGAAATGCTCTGAGAGAAGCTCAACGACTTAGAAAACGGACAGGGTGGCAACAATCTATGTTTTGTCGGGTTACCAGAATAAGTAACCTTTATCCAACTTACAACATTTTGTCGCCCAAATATATGCATTGGGCGACAAAAGAAGCTGTCCTAAAAGCTTACAGGCATCAAGATGAACTGCTAATTTAGGGAGTGAAGATCCTATTGTTCCAGGACTTTTCCGTGGCGGTCTCACAAAAACGCAAGCTATTTACCCTGATATGCAAAATCCTTCATGAAAGGAACACCTGCTTTCAGCTACTATACCATGCAAAACCTTGTGTCCAAGATAAACAAAACTTATGAACAGTGCCTCATATAGGGTAGTAGTATATTTTATAGTGTAGATAATACTGCACTCACCTGGTGCGTGTTGGGAGAACCCTGTTATGGGAAGATCCACCAGGCACCTGTGTCCGAGATCTCATTGTATAAATCCTCATCCACCATCCAGTCTCCTGGAGAGATGTCTTGGAGAAAAAAACTCGCTGGTATCCAGGGAGCTCTAAGTAGTATACGAGTTATAGGTACAAAAAGAAAAATATCTCTGTGCTCCACGGGATGGGATTTAGTGAAAAGTGCCCAAAGGTTCTTTGGGCATTTTTCACTACAACCCCAACCTGTGGAACACAGAGATATTTTACTTTTTGCACCTATACCTGGTCTTCGTGTCCAAGATAGCAACAGTTCCCTCCTTTTCAACACTCCAGAGGAAGCTAGAAGACACATGCATTTAGAGGAGGCTGGAGAATGAGGCTAGCATAGAGGAGGAACTTTATTTCCGGTTTCTTCTTCACTCACACTCTAAGTAACATGGATGTGGCGACTCGTATGTCTAACAAATACTAATGTTTATGTTACTTGTTATTATATTCTTTTTTCCATGTTCTAACTTGACCTGCTTGACTTTCAGGGAATGGTTTAGTGATAGTAGTGGGAGGCCCCCGCGGCACGGCACAAGTGTTATTCCATTGTACCTGTGGCTAACTGTTGTCGAAGGGTTCAATGACAAAAGTGAGGCACATATCGAGATATTTATGGCTAGATCATGCACCCTATTATGCCTACAACCACAGAAGAAGTAGAAGAATTCCAAACAACTACAACACTACGATTTCTGTCCTGGAACGTAGCAGGACTTAATACACCCGCTAAGCGGAAAAAAGGCATCACACACCTAAAACGTCACAAAATAGATATCATCATTTTCCTACAGGAAACACATTGGAAGCAGGGAGGAGGGGATGATCTACGGGCACCGAGGATTGACTCATGTTACACAGCTTCACATATGCAGTCACACAGAAATCTAGGAAAATTCTAAGAGACAATGCATTAGTTAGGTGCACAACTAACTGCATTAAGACAAAGACTGGTGTTTACAAGTAATCACAAAAAAGTGGCAACATTAGCAGGCATCATGAGTACAAACTGGATGACTTAAATAGGAAGCCTAATTACAAATCCTCCCAAGCTGAGTGGAGGAGCCAGCCACAGTAACCCTGTGACTGCTGGAAAAAACAGAGTCAAGGGACTGGACGATGCCCTGGTCTCCTGGACCTAACAACAATCCACTCAATAGTTCTGTCTGACCATGCACCAGTTACATTGGAGCTACAATTGGACCCTTCCCGGAGGTTGTCGCAGTTCTGGCACTTCCCCTCCTTCCTGTAGGAAATGGAGGATTTTAGGGAGTACCTGAGACTCCATTGGAAGAAATATACAGATGATAACAGGGAACATGAGGATGACATAGCACTGTTTTGGCAGGCCTCAAAGGCGGTAATTCGAGGCCATGTCATAGGTTAATGTTTCCCATAGACGCAGAAAGTTTCATTAAGAATTTGCAGCACTACATACCTCCTTGCTGATGGTGCAGAAAGAGCATATTGACTCCCCAAATAATAACTCATAATAAATATTTCCAACAGTCAAACATCTCCTGGACACATTTGTACATACTCATGCACATTGGCAACAAAAAATACATTTTATAGATGGGGTAACAGGACAAGACATTTATTGTCTAACTTGGCCAAGTAGCGCCAACTGCACAGACCAATCTTTGCCCTAAAACACCCTATTACTGGCAATTTAATAACCAATCAAGAAGAGGTGGCCCAGATACTATATGACGACTTTGATGATCTCTATAGAGCAGAACCATCTAATACCCAAGACATACACACTTTTTTAGACACAGTAGGCCTACCTACGCTCTCAGACAAACAAACATCCTTGTTAGATGCTACCATACGGGAAGAAAAGGTGCGAGGAAGCAACAGCAGGGTACTATCGGCAGAATACTATAAAATACTTTCAACAGACCAAGTGCCAACACTGACCCAACTTTACAACGCAATGAACATAAATGGTACTGAAATTGAGGATTTGGGGGACTCTAGAACTATCTTACTTCGCAAACCTAACAAAGACTCTGCCGACCCACGTTCATACAGACCAATAGCTTTACTAAATTATGATTACAAGTTTCTGTCCAAGATACTAGCTATCAGAGATACTGATAGGCTTCAATTTATTCTCCCCTCTATACTCATTCCATCGCAGAAGGGCTTCACACGTGGAAGAAGTGCTTTAAAAAATATCAAAACTGCAACAGCGGCAACAGTTACCGCAGAAAATCCCAATCGTCCGGTATTGATGCTTCTACATGCCAAGAAAGCTTTTGATAAAATGGCCTGGTCATTTTTAAACACAGTACTGGGGTGGCGTAGCTTTGGACAGACTTTTGTAAATTACATAAACACGATACATACAAATGCCACCAGTACTCTCACAGTTAATGGCCTTAACACCCCAACCATTGACTTATTTAGAGGGGCCCGTCAAGGCTGCCCCCTCTCCCCATTGCTTTTTAATTTATCCATAGAACCATTGTTCAGGTACTTAATAAATACCCCACTCTTTAATGAAGCCTGCTATGCTGATTTGGAAATTAAGGTGGAAGCATTTGTAGGCGACATATTTTTGATAGTCAGCAGCCCCAAAGAGACACTGACACCCTTATTGCAAGAAATCGAGAGAATCGAAGAGCTCTCTGGCTATACCTTAAATTGAGACAAAATGGAAGCATTACTAGTAAAAGGATCGGCTAAACTTTTGTGGATGGCCCAATACCCTTTTCATTTGGAAAAGCATTCCATACAGAATCTGGGAATACAGGTCAAAGGATACCCTTCTAAATTATATAAAACAAACATTGAACCCTATATTTAAAAATTGGAAATTACTTTAAATTTATGAAGAACTTTGCAGAGTCCTTTTTGAGAAGAGCTAATCTTTTAAAAATGACAGAATTTCCCCGTCTGCTATACATCCTACATTCTCTGCCCAGATTTTTAAAACTAAAAGACATAAAAAGATCAATTATTTATACAGAAACTTCATTTGGGGTGCGAAAAGACCGTGCATAGCTCTTAAAACATTACAAAAACATAAAGTCAATGGTGGAATCAATCTCCCTCATATAAGGGACTACAATGTAGCAGTACAGGCTCGCATTATTCATGATTGGATATACTCCCAGTCAAATTTTACAAGCAAGCTGCTTGAGCAGAAAATGTCTGGCCCAATACAGTCACAAAATATCCTTCACCTCCCTACGCAGAAGTACCAGAGACTGAAGCGTAACCCCCAAATACTTGCGTCTTGGAAGACGTGGGACAAACTACATCGCGACAGTCATGCATCCCCACATATATCCCCACAACTATCTTTTATTAACAACCCCAACTTTCAGTACAATAACCCACAAAACATTTTCTTTGATTGGTGGGCTCGAGGAATTGACTCGATGGACAAACTGCTACACAAGAAAGAAAAACGCATTTTGTCACATGAGGAAATAAAAAACAGAAGTTCCCTGAGCTGTCAGTTCCACTATTTTCCTACTTATAGGCTAGGCCCTATATCCAGGGACTCTTGCCGCAACTTAAGGAGAATGACTGGACACAGACAGGTGTCACATGGACTTCTAGGATGGTGGGTGTGCGGGGAATGATATCCAGGCTGTATAGAGCAATACGTAATATGCAGAAGCAGAATGACATTGACTTAGGGGTTGGAAAATGGTCTCTGGACAACAAAAACCCAACTCTCACGTTGATCATGGAATCGTTGTCTTCGGCTTACAAATACTTGCCCTCGGCCAGGTTCCTGGAAATGAGACTACAGGTCATCCACAGGTCTTATCTAACCCCTGCAAGTGGGCATCACATGGGAATCTACCCTACCTCAAATTGTTTTAAATGCAAAGCACCAAATGCCAATTTATTCCACAGTTTATGAACATGTCCCCAGATCCAGGCTTTCTGGTCTCGAATTTATGAGTATACCACTGCACATTTGACGAACTTCTGTCCACAAGAGCCCTTGTGGGCAATTTCTGGATAACTTGACCCAAGCTATAGCACTTTGTGGCGGCATCAGGACTGAGGGCTATCTTGCAGATGTGGATACAGCCGACAGCCTCTCCCTTTAAACTGCTCCTGGGCAAACTAACATAATTGTTTCAAATGGACTGGGCTGAAACGTCGCTTTTCAAAGAAATAATGGTGATGCTGATCGGCAGTCAAAGATTGCTTCATGCTATATCAACATATGTACTGGTCAAGCTATTAGACCTTAGAGCTTTTAAAGATGTCTGAATCATGGTTATGATGTTGGATATGTGTCTCAATTGATTAATAAAAACATTAAAAAAAAGAAATATTTCGCCTTAATGGAAACTTGAGCAATACCTCCCAGTGTTACTGGGATGTGGAACTACTAGTTAAAAAATATATACATTTTTATCCAGGAGAAGGAAGAATATCCACTCAAGTAAATGAAAACTAACTTACACTGATGTGCCAAAAGTCATTGTTGCAGGGTCGCTGCCAAGTTGACGGAGTCTGGTGCAGGTTTTAGACATGGTTCCACACCTTTTAAATTAGCAGGTGTAACGTAATCTGTTCACATCTGTTGGTGATTAGCTGGCTATTTAGCTAGGATGGATAGGAAGCTAAGGTGCTGTAAATTGTCAGTTGCTCGCTGTCTGAGCTGGCAGTTAGTGGCTCCCGTGAAGAGCGTGGTGTCCACGGTTTCTTACTCTGGATGGCTCTGTGTGCTGTGGCTTATTCTACAACAACTAAGTGCTGTGTTTTGCTTTGTTTTGTCCTTCATCAGTTTGGCCAAGTAGGGTTACTTTGGTCCCAGGAACAAGTGCAGGCTCGCATCTATCGACGCGATCAGTCTTCCATGTTAGCAGGGCCCTCTCCCTCGTTGGTTACGTATTTAGGGAAATACTTCCCATTTATTATTTGTTTGTTTGTTTTGGCTGCCGCACTGTGAGCAATTATTATGCATGTCTGCGGGTGCTGGTCCATGACGTCCTTTGCAGACATAACAGTCATGAGACAGAGACTAATATCATGTAAGATGCCCTATAGCCTTGTGAAGTGTAGTAACTGGACTGGCATTGATTTCACAAGTGGACAGTAGACATGTAAAGGAATATTGAGTGCCGACTGGATAGCTACCCATAGCTCTAGGATATTTGTAGGTGCAGTATATCTGTTGCAAATGGATCTCTCCACCGCATCCCATAAATGTTGACTGGGCTCATGTCAGAGGAATGTGCAGGCCACACCATTAGTAGGAACTCTCCAGAATGTTCTGCAAATCAATTTTGGACAACTTGTGTCCGAAGGCATAGCACATTATCGGACTGGAATATCACATCATTGTGATAAGCAGTGAAACAGAGCAAGCACTGGTAAATGATATGTTTAGGAAGATCAGTAGACCCATTCCATACCATGAAAACAGCCCCACACCAACAAAGAACAACCACTAGCCTGCACAGTCACAGGGCTTTGTAGCGACAAAAAATTGTGTTATCGCCGCCAAAAAAACACAGTGATATCGCACAGAACATTGCTGCGATTTCCTCTCAGCGATATCGCTGTCACCCGTGTAATAGAGGCCTTAAAACACTAGAAACCATTTGCAGCCGCTATCGCTCACAGCCCACAATAACCAGATGACAGAGAGCACATAGGATACTACACTGCTGCCGGAGAAGATTAGTAGAAAGCTCCATTACATCAGTATGTAGAGGATTTACAGAAATCTCAGTTTTATCTACCTGATGATCCAGTGGGACATGTTCCTCTTCCTCTGGACAATCCTGGGAATATAGAGGACTGTGACATCTCTCTGGGGGATTTCTCTGACTGAATCCATCTATAGGAAATAACCAGAAAGTGAATACATTATATATCTGATGATCGGATGGTGACGATACTAACTGTCCCTCAAAACTGTCCCCTGCAATCAATGAAGATCTCCTCTTACCAGGTGATGTAAGGGGCTGCTGATCCTCCATCATGACGTCCTTGTACAGATCCTTGTGTCCTTGTAAATACTCCCACTCCTCCATAGAGAAATAGACAGTGACGTCCTGATACCTTATAGGAACCTGACACACACAATATACCGTCATCCTCCAGACTCCTCCCTTGGCGGTATTATATAATGTCCCCCATTCCCAGCAGCGCTCACCTCTCCGGTCAGCAGCTCAGTGATTTTGTGGGTAAGTTTTAGGATCTTCTGCTCATGTATCAATGAATGAGGTGAAGGCTCGGTGATGGGGCTTTGGGTCCGGCTCCATCCTCCTGACACACGAGGGATTACACACTCACCGGATCGCTTCTTCACTACTGTGCAATCCTGTGGATGGTGAAACACTGATCACTACATGGAGGCTAAGAATCCTTCACTTTTCCCATCATTCCCCAGTTTATTAGTAGAGATAAGAGTGACATCATGTGAAGCTCTCACCTCCCCAGTTATCCAGTAGATGATCTCCAGGGTGATGTCTAATATCCAGGCAGCCATGTGGTCTCTGTCCTTCTCCTTCTTTGGTGGGTCATTGATAGAAAGGACCATGTCTTCGTCTGTGAGAGTCCTCTGTCTAAGGAACCTGAGGGCGACAAGAACATCTTCCATGAAGGGTCTCACTACTAGGGAATTATAGATGATTAGTGGCAGCATACATTGGAGTTGATTTAGCTATAAAGGAGTCTTATATAATATCCTGATCACTAATCTGGTATATATTAGTCAGCTATATAGCGAGTTTAGGGCCACACAGTTTATACATCATCAAAGGTCCTAAAGTCACTAGGATATAACATCTACAGATAAATTAGTGCACTGCCTCCAACATACAGATGGGACAAGAAAGTAGGCAGATCCCCTCGGTTCCCCTTTGTTGTCCGTCTCCTCATTACTTTCCATAGAGCAGATGAATGTGGCCGAAGGCTCGTGAAGAACACACCTCTCTATTAGGGGGCATTTACAAGGGCGAATTTCCTGAATGATTTCTGGACCTACCTGCACATGTAATCAGGAAAGCATTACATGAAGCTCAGCCTGACTCCTCCCACGTGTGACTGATCCAGTCCAAGAATTGGTTGTAACTCTTTAACTGCTTGGGCACAATTTAAGAATTCCTTTATACAGCAGCCAGACAATCCAGATGGAGCTCAACTCTATGTAATCCCAAATCACAGCAATATCACAGGAGACGCCACAACACAGAACAATGGCCAAGTGTCTGTCCATTTTCAATATGGTAGATCCTGTTCAACTCTTATGATATCAGGGATATGGCCT
Organism: Eleutherodactylus coqui; assembly: GCF_035609145.1. Lineage (NCBI taxonomy): Eukaryota > Metazoa > Chordata > Amphibia > Anura > Eleutherodactylidae > Eleutherodactylus > Eleutherodactylus coqui. Next base: position 28,349,714 of record NC_089839.1, read on the forward strand.
CAACGCATCTCCCCAATCAGATGTCCATCAGCTTTCCTCATGGGTCCAGGATCTGGCCTCAGCATCAGATCCTGGCACCTTCCAAATAGCTCACTCCCTTCAGCTTCATTCAACTATTACCCCCAGCCACATGATCTCCATCTTTTCACAACACCATTTATGCTGAACAGGGATGATATTTGTAATTATATGCCCTAAACATATGATGAAGATAGATCCACCAGATCCTGTGACCCCCTCCCCACCCACATACTATAAATTATTTTGTCAGTCTGCCTGGGCTATTCATTGAGCAAAACTACATGATGCCTCGTGTGGTGCAGAGTGTTAAGGCAGCAGAAATACAGTCCTAAATTCTCACTCAAGACCTGAAGGTTGTGGATTCACTACCCGCATGGTTCAGGGAGCCGGCTCAAGGTCGACTCAGCCTTCCTTCATAGTATGGATCTGAGAGATTTATGATATAAACATATACAAATATTTTAAAAAAAGTTTTTTCCCTTTCCTTTCTCTTAAGACCCAATGTCCATGGGCGGATTTGTTTTGCGGATCTTTGGGTCTGGAAAACAACCGCAACATGCTCCATTTGAGTGTGGTCCCCAAACGGACGGCTTCCATTGCAATCAATGGAAACCATCTGATCCACAATCCATGGCCCATCCGCAGTTAACATTGTGGACATGCTACAGATCCTGCAGGAAAGCAGGAGTTTAAAAAAAAAAGACTGTACTGCGTATGCGCGCCAGATGGCACTTCTGCACACATCGACACTACAGAAAAAAGAAGATCCGAACAGGCACGCAGAAGACCTGGAGAAGTACGCAGGGTCACCAGCCACGGATATAAAAATACATAAGGCACCTACAATAGACCTACCCAAAATAAACCCCAAAAATCTCCAACTCCATATTTAGTACTCTAGGAATCTCAGACTTGAATTCAAAGATCATTTTAGACTCTTAGCAATAACATATACCCCCCCCCCCCCAACAATCCTTTTTAACACTATGTAGGGCTGAGAAGACCCATCCTCTCAGATCACAATTATGATAATCTCTGAAATGTGATATTTGTTTATCGTACACATTTTTTATATTAATAATCTGTTCAGCAATTCCTCCTTTCAAAAGGTCTAGACGTCCTACCAATATACTGACGGTTACAAGGATAATCAATTAAATATATAATGCTCTCACTATCACAAGTGAGAAATTGCCTGATGTAGTCATTGACCCTAGATTTAACGACTACCGCTCTCCTCTGAAAACTAATTCTTTTATCATTTACACATCTCCCTCACCTAAAAAACCTAGCAGAGAGAACTAAGTTGTAGACCTAACTTCCCTCTCAATTTTTTTCACTGTTGGTGCCGGCGCTAAGCCCAAATTCGAGGCTCTAGTAAATACCCTGTTTTCCCTGAAAATAAGACATACCCTGAAAATAAGACATAGCATGATTTTCCAGAATTTTTGAGGATGCAAAATGATTTTTCAGGCTTTTTGAGGATGCTTGAAATATAAGCCCTACTCCAAAATTAAGCCCTGCTAACAGTTAATTAAAAAAGTCAATTTAAATAGTGTCTAGGCAGCTATACATGTAAAAAAGTTAAACCTTTTTGAACAAAAATTAATATAAGACACTGTCTTATTTTGGGGAAACACGGTACTATCGGCAGTTTCTCTAGAAATATCGGACTCAGATTTTATCCTCTCCCAACAAATGCTAATGCCTACTAATAACCCTTCTAATATGCCTATGATCAGTACCATAACATATAATAAGTTTAACTGAACCTTCCAGTTTAATCAGATCTTTCTTTCAATTTGATTTATCCTCATTAAAGGAATTGTCCCGCGCCGGAACGTGTTTTTTTTTTTTTTTCAACAGCCCCCCTGTTCGGTGCAAGACAAACCCGATGCAGGGACTTAAAAAAAAACCGCACAGCGCTTACCTTAATCCTCGCGCTCCGGTGACTTCTTACTTACCGGTTGAAGATGGCCGCCGGGATCTTCTCCCTCGGTGGACCGCAGGGCTTCTGTGCGGTCCATTGCCGATTCAAGCCTCCCGATTGGCTGGAATCGGCACGTGACGGGGCGGAGCTACACGGAGCTGATCTCCGGCACGAGCGGCCCCATTCAGAAAAGAAGAAGACCGGGACTGCGGCGATTAGACGCTGAAAATTAGACGGCTCCATGGAAACGAGGACGCTAGCAACGGAGCAGGTAAGTGAAAAACTTCTGATAACTTCTGTATGGCTCATAATTAATGCACAATGTATATTACAAAGTGCATTAATATGGCCATACAGAAGTGTATAGACCCACTTGCTTTCGCGGGACAACCCCTTTAATGAGCTTCTAAATCCAAACCCCTGACTTTTTTCACTGAGATAAACAAAATGCCCTCAGAATATCCTTTATCTATAAACTGCTTTGTTGAATTTTCAGCTTCCATTTCAACAACCTCTTCAAACAGCGATACTGGATCAGTATTCCCCCAATAGCCATGGAGGCAGATGATAACTAATAAACAAAACTAAACCATTTATTGGCTTGGGCTTATGGGAAGTATTTCATTCCACCTTACCCGCACCACACTTCATTTCCAAATCCAGATTCTGAACCTTATTCACTCCAGTATTGGCTGTGAGCTGTAAATTATAATTGCTTACATTAACCTCATACAGAAATATATTCAATTCCACCGGGATACCAGACCAAACAAAAATGAAATCGTCAATAAAACACTTCTATAAGACCAGGGCTACGTCCAGATTGGGACGTATGGATTTATGTTCCCAAAGCCCCATGAATAATTTGCATAACTTGGTGTGAAACTCGTACCCATGGCGGTCCCGGAATGCTGGTAATAGTGGAACCAGAACAAATATAATTATGGGTTAATATAAAATTAATCATTTTTAAAATAAAAGTTACTTGTTCCTGCTCAGTTCCACTACTTTTATTCTCTAAATGAAATTTAATTCGCTCTAATCCCTGGTTATGTGTTATCGATGTATACAATGTTACCAATATTCTATCACTCCTCCAGGAAGACCTGTACTATCACATACACGGACGCCGTGTGCGCAATTCCTCACATACTACTATGCGGACACCAATCACCACCCCACTGATATCATCACCTTTATAGGGTTATTCCCATCACACAGAGTAATGGACCATCACTAGGATATGTCATCCCTGTGTGGTGTGGGGGGGGGGGGTGTCTGACTATCGGGACACCCGATCCTGAGAATGAAGGGGCTGCAGCTGGTTTAGCGCTGTGTGATAGGAATATAACCCCGGAGAATAGTGACTCTTCCAGGGGTCGGAGAGCAAATCTCACCTTCAGACCTCACGCTGTGTGAGCAGGTGGATCAGCACTCTCTATGGTTAGTGCTGCCCCCTGCTGGCCTGACAGGGAGTCACACGATTTTTTTTTTGCCTCCCTCGCCCAGTCTTCCTGTGATATACAGTACTATGTAAATGTTTTAGGCAGGTGTGGAAGAAATGCTGCAAAGTAAGAATTTTTTTCAAAACTAGAAGGTGTGATTGACTGATTGACTCCAAATATATTCAGTAGGGGGACAACAACCCTAAACATCAGAAGCAGAAACCAAAAATGGCAACAGCACACAAAATAAATGTACTATAAGGCTGGGGTCACACGGGCCGGAATCCCGCTGGAAATCTCGCAGTTTGGCCGCAGGAAAAACCGCGAGATTTCCGCCGGGAGAAGCGCCGTGGAAAAAAAAGCGACGGCTTTGAAGTGGCACGGCCGCACGCTCTTCCGCTACGGCTGGCCCGCCCATAGAGGAGAGCACGGCCGCAATGGAAAGAAAAAAGATTGGACATGCTGCGGTCGGCAAAGCCGCGCCGCAGCCGCGGTTTCAGACGGATTAACTGCAGCGTATTGGCCCTCCCGTGTGGACAAGATTTCTGAGAAATCGTTTTGGCCGCTCAAGGGCTCTACAAGTGTGCTATGGGGCCTAAATCTCCTTCATGCTAAATTTCTGTTCTGAAAGCCACCGACTACTCCTTTCATTTTGGGCCCCGTTGTGCATCCAGACAAAAGATTAGGGCCACAATGGGTATGTCTCTGAACACGGAACAAAAAGGAGTATCTATTTTGGGGTGCAAGTAATCATTCATGTGTGTGCTATACAAAAAAAAGCAGTTTTTAAAATGACAGAATTGCCAAAAAAAGGAAAATCACATTTTTTTCCTTTGCCTTTGCTTGAATTCATTCAAAAACTGCAGGGTCAAAATGGGCAGTACACCCCTAGATAAATTCATTAGGGGTGTAATTTTTAAAATGGGGTCACTTGTGGGGGCTCTCTTTGGTTTTGGCCGCTCAAGAGCTCTACAAATGTGCCATGGGATCTAAAACGCCTTCAAGCAAAATTTATGTTCTGAAAGACACCGACTACTCCTTTCGTTTTGGGCCCCGTTGTGCATCCAAACATAAGATTAGGGCCACAATGGGTATGTCTCTGAACACGGGAGAAACAGGGGTATCCATTTTGGGGTGCACGGCTTCATTCATGTGTGTGCTGTACAAAAAATGCTGTTTTTAAAATGACAGAATTAACAAAAGAACGAAAATCACAATTTTTTCCTTTTGCTTTGCTTGAATTCATTCAAAAACTGTGGGGTCAAAATTGGCAGTTCACCCCTAGATAAATTCGTTGAGGGGTCTAGTTTTCAAAATGGGGTCATTTGTGGGGGTTCTCTTTGATTTTGGCCGCTCAAGAGCTCTACAAATGTGCTATATTTCTGAACACGGGAGAAATGGGGGTATCCATTTTGGGGTGCAAATCCTCATTTTCATGGGCACTATAGGAAAAAAATATGTCTTTAAAATGACATATTTGCAAAAATATAACTTTTTATTTTTTCTCTAAATTTAATTAATTCCTGAGAAAAACTATGGGGTCAAAATACTCATGACACCCCTCAGTGGATACATTAAGGGATGTAGTTTTTAAAATGGGGTCATTTGGGGGGGTATCTATTTTTCTGATACTAATGAGCCTTTGCAAACTTGGCTTGGTGCAGGAAAACAAAGTGTTCCTCAAAATGATGAAAAAGTAATGTTAAATTTGTACGCCCTCTAAATGTTTAAAAAAAACACAAAAGTTTTTCAAATGTGCATTCAGAATAAAGTAAACAGATGGAAATATATATCTTATAAAAAATTTGTACAGTATGTTTGGACATATTTGAGATATTACAGTTGAAAATGTGAAAAAAATGACAATTTTTTCAAAATTTTCCCAATTTTGGCGCTTTTAAAAAATATACACGAATTATATCGGTCTCTTTTTACAACCAAAATGAAGTACAACATGTGGCGAAAAAACAATGTCAGAATAACTTGGATATGTAAAGCATTTACGGAGTTATGCTACGTTGAACGACGCATGTCAGATTTCCAAAATTTGGCTCTGTCACTAAGGCGCAAACAGGCTTCTTCACTAAGGGGTTAAACAATGCAAGGTTCTTGGTATATAATTTGATCAAATTACTTTGGCCCATCTACCAACGTCCAGGTGACCAAGCTTTCACAATGGTCCTAACGCTAAAGCCAGGTGGTTTAGTCTTAACCCCAAACATCCAGCCAATGTCATTAAGACCTATCTTTAGTGTAGAGAAAAAGCAGGAGTCCTGGAAATTATAATATGGCTCCACAGAGCCCTGATCTCATCACCCAGTCTGTCTGGGATTACATGAACAGACAGAAGGGTGTGAACAAGTCGACATCCACAGACATTCTGAGCTTAGTGTAGTGGCCCGAAGTATATATATCTGGCCCCTCCATAAATGTCATGTCTTTAGTGTAGATGCACAGTGCAAATTGTCTTGTCAGTGATTATGTGTATTGCACAGCTGCAGCATATGAGAGGTTAATGTCTGGGTATGTCTGGGAAATGTAACAATTTATGTTGTCACATGAGTATGGAAGATATATGTGTTTGCAAGGTGAGCAAGTGAGGCACTCTACTCTATTCAAGTAAATTGAAGTCAGTCTATCTGTCTGGTCAGTGGATGCAGACTAGTCTACCCATGGAGTATAACATCTGAAAAGAGTGTGAGAGAGAGGAGAAAGACTTGTCTAGGCCTATCCAATATGGAGGAAGCAGAGTGATATCTCAGCTGCTAGACAATATCCCGTTTCATCCCCAGTTGGCGTAGAGACCTAAAGTGATCGTGGAAGGATGGAGAGTGTGCAACAATAGACAACCAAACCGTGAGTGTTGGCTGGTAGAGAGTATGAGAGTGAGAGAAGTCATCCGGGTGATAACAAGGGCTGTATGCACCAAGATACCCCGAGTGGCCTCCCTGCCTCCTCACAACTAGAAGTTGTCTCAAAACCCATCCTCCATGACAAGAACTGTTATGTATTATCCCTGTTGAATGTTACAGTAAAGAAAGACTCTACCGACTGTTCCTCGTTTAGTCTATTTAAAGTACAGCCCTGTGTGTGTGGACCATTTGTTGCACCATCATCTTAGTTCACCGCAGTGGATGGAACGGTGGCATCACCCCTGACACATATTGAAGAATCCTTCCATAGTTTTATACAGGTAATCGCACCACTAGCGTTGCCTGGAGAGGCCTGTCACAGCCTTGCCAAAGGGTTGCACACATCCCTCAGGGAGGAGATGGTAGTGCCACCGTGACATCCCCAACATCTACCCCGCCATCTCCTAAGCTGTGGGCCCTGTGCCTTGGTCACTGCATTACTTCTTCAAGATGTTTCAAAAAACCTCGCTGCTGGATTCCCTCAAGTACTGTGTGTGAACGGATCTATAAGGGGTCAGAAACGCTCTTTTCTCCTTAGGGAGAGCAATAACCCGGAAACAGCTGTATGTACATGGAGTCTGGCTTTGCTTTTGATTCCCAGTCATTGTAACAAGACTTGTATAAAAAGTCCCACTTTGACTCGAAGGAATGCTGCCTTTCAATAGGTGGCACTGTAGAGGATTTATTCCATCTCCCTTATTAACGGATCTATAAGAACTGATGCTTTCTTGAAGGCAAAGATGGTCCCGCTGAATAGTGATTTCATTTAGATTTCTCTTATGTTCAGTAACTTTGTATTTTGTTAGGGTGCTTTCACACTTCTGCTGGGGATTCCGCCTTCCTGCTTTGCTCGGGAGCAGAAAAAGGGAAACCCCCAACAGCCGAATGGTCCAGTCTCTGGATGGAGTCAAACAGCGATGTGATTAGGTGAACAGTCTTGCCACCTGAGGCTCTTAAAGTGGTTTAACCCTTGATCTTCAAAAAGGCTCTTGGAGGCTCCTTGTGTGCAGTGACCTCTTCTTCGGCTTCTGTGGAGCTTGTTGACCACTAGATGCTTCAATGATGTGGAGAAGAGATTTTGCTCAGTTTAAGAGGGAGCATATTATTGGGATGCAAGAAGCTTTATGAACGTATCAACAGATTGCCCGCCACCTGGGCCATTCTAACCAGACTGTCAGGAGGTGTTGGTACCCTTGGTTGTGTGAGGGCACACAAGGCTACCGGTATTAGGAAACCTTCAGCAAACCAGAGGATTATCTGATCATCCAACAGCTCCAACTATTATGTTGTTCGCCATCTAGAGACACGAGGTGCCATCATGACACCCGTGCGTCTGTCAGAATCATTAGCAGGCTCTTGGCAGAAGGTCATTTGGTCTAAAGGCGCTAATTATGTGTACTGCCCTTTTTGAATTAAAACGTTCTTGTGGAGCCCAAAACCAGGACAGAGGGTGTGGTCAAGAGAAGGGTTAGGTCTGGGGCTTATCACAACATATGATTTTTACCTCCATCGTTGTAAAAAGGACGGGGCCTTTTAAAAAATGAAGAAAAAAGAAGAGAACACTGGAGCGCTGGATAACTTGCATAATCTGACAGTTTCTCTGTTTATTCCATCTTACTTATAAATATGTATAGCTTATTACACTTCATTTGTAACCATCGGTTATTAAAAATCAGCATAAGCAGTGACGTCAATCTATAGGCAGGACTTTCTCCCAGGTCACACCTGGCCTGCAGGTTAGCTGGTTGGGCTTGAATTAAAGGGGTTGTCCCACGCGGAAACAGGGTTTTTTTTTTTTTTAACCCCCCCCCCGTTCGGCGCGAGACAACCCCGATGCAGGGGTTAAAAAAACAACCCGCACAGCGCTTACCTGAATCCCGGCGGTCCGGCGTCTTCATACTTACCTGCTGAAGATGGCCGCCGGGATCCTCTGTCTCCGTGGACCGCAGGGCTTCTGTGCGGTCCATTGCCGATTCCAGCCTCCTGATTGGCTGGAATCGGCACGTGACGGGGCGGAGCTACACGGAGCCGGCATTCTACACGAGCGGCCCCATAGAAGACTGCAGAAGACCCGGACTGCGCAAGCGCGGCTAATTTGGCCATCGGAGGGCGAAAATTAGTCGGCTCCATGGGAACGAGGACGCCAGCAACGGAGCAGGTAAGTATAAAACTTTTTATAACTTCTGCATGGCTCATAATTAATGCACAATGTACATTACAAAGTGCATTATTATGGCCATACAGAAGTGTATAGACCCACTTGCTGCCGCGGGACAACCCCTTTAACTACTTCTAAGCTCACTATTAAGTATATATTTCTATAAAGATTTCAAACTTGGAATTGGCAGTGTTATTATTACTCATCTAAGACCTACATGAAGGATATAAACTATATGTGTATAAAAGGATTGTCTGGAGATTATATATATACCATATATACTCGAGTATAAGCCTAGTTTTTTAGCACATTTTTTTATGCTGAAAAAGCCCCCCTCGGTTTATACTTGAGTGAGGTGAAAAAAACCCCCCACAATACTCACCTCCCAGCCTGCGTCTGTTTCCCTGACGCAATGATCTCCTCGCTGGTGCGGCATCACTGAATGGCTGTGATTGGTTTATCGAGCAACGGCTGTGATTGGCAGGCGCTCGATCCAATCTCAGCGCTTACTTACGCAGCACTGACGGTGGGGAAATTTAAAGCTGAGCGGGGAGATAACAGTGGTAAGTATTCTCAAGCAGCTTGCCGCACCGCCAGGGAGACCATCGCGCTGGGGACACAGACGGCGGCTGGGAGGCGAGTATTGCATTTTTTCTTTACCTAGTATATACTCGAGTCTAGCTAAGCTTATACTTGAATCAATAAGTTTTACCAGTTTCTTGTGGTAAAACTGATTGACTCGGCTTATACTCAGGTCGCCTAATTCTCAAGTATATACGGTATATATATATATATATATATATATATATATATATATATATATATATATATATATATATATATATATATATATATATAAAGAGAGTTACATATCACATAGAACTAATTATCCTCCGTTTCGTTATACTGGCTAATTGACAAAACATATATTTTTCACAAAACAAAATTCAACTTTTAATTACACTGGGCACCAACTTTTTTCACCCATGTTGGTTCATCCAGGAGGACTAGATAGATTTTTGTGTGCTGATTTCAAATCTGTTATCAGTTTGTTTGTTTTTTTTGTGCCACACCCGAGGGAAAAAACTCTCCCATTAGTCCCAACCTGCTGCTGCCGTGTCGCCCTGGGAAGGACTCTCCAAGGTTGACATCTCTGCAGCTATAATAAACCGAGAGCCTAAAACTCACTGAATTACACTGACAGAAAAACCACCTGGTGGGAAAGAAAGAAACAAGAGGGTCGGACTACAAGTCACAGGTACCCTGACGAGCACTGACCTGCAGAGGAGCAGACTAATGACTGCCGGAGCTTCAGTGATGATCGGCTAAATCCTAGTTGCTACAGAACCTTTGGTGATGTCACAGTCATGTGACCAGTTATATACATGGGATGGATGGTGTAATGTTAGTAGCTAGACAGGTTAGTTTACCTTCAGGACACAGTGAGATGAGTAAGTACACTCCTCCCCTCGGTTCTCCTTGTTTTCAGTCTCCTCATTACCTTCCCCCAGTAGTAGAGTAGATGGCCGCAGGCTGGTGAAGCACATCTCTATGAGGCTCTGTTCACACAGGCATTGGAGGCAGTGAATAACATCTTGAAAGAGTGCCAAGAGACCAAGCGTAGAACATGTCCTTATTAGAGATGAGCGAGCACCAAAATGCTCGGGTGCTCGTTGCTCGAGTCGAACTTTCCGCGATGCTCGAGAGTTCGTTTCGAGTAACGAACCCCATTGAAGTCAATGGGCGACTCGAGCATTTTTGTATATGACCCATGCTCCGTTAAGGTTTTCATTTGTGAAAATCTGCAAAACCTACGAAAGTGATGGCAATGACGCAAAAACGGATAGGGCAGGCGAGGGGCAACATGCAGGGCTGCATCTCAGGTTCCCAGGCCTCACTATTAAGCCACAATAGCAGCAAGAGTGCCCCCCCCCCCAACAATTTTTACTTTGGAAAAACCCTCATTAGCAAGGCACACCTTAGCTAAGCACCATACTACCTCCAACCAAGCACAATCACTGCCTGCGGGACACACCGCTGCCTCTTCTCCTGGCTTACATGCTCTTTAAAATTCTGTAGAGAATTAATGAGAAATTGATGTTCGATCTTCATTGCAATCCTGTGCCACCTCCGTCAGGAGCTGCAAACGTGGGCATAAAGGGGACTCAGCTGCCAGCCCAGCACTTCTACACATCTCCACAATGCAGCAATACTCGGTGTGGGAAGTATGTGAGCGGGCCCTGGGTCAGCCTCTGTCCGAGCAAACACCTTGTGTGGCCCAAGGTGCTGCGAGTGACATAGCAATGGGGAATCCATGTGTCCACACACTACTCATTCTGTTTGGGTGTCGGATACCTCATCGACAACGCAAGGGGTAAACCATCTGCACTCTGCACCCTACCCAAGTCTGTCAGTGTTTTGGGGACAGACAGGTAAAACACCGCTATGGGAAGTCTGTGTGCACCCACAGCATGGGTGGCTCCCAGGAACGCACAGATGGTACATAAAGAAATCCCATTGCAGTGCCCCGGATAGCTGAGGTAACGTGAGAGAAAATACATGTTGGCTTCGGCCCACACTCCATGCCCTAGTCAGTCTGTTTTTTTTTTTTTAAAGTGCCAGGCAGGTACAACTCCGCTATGGGAAGTCTGTGTGCACCTGCAGCATGGGTGGCTCCCAGGAACCCACAGACGGTACATAAAGAAATCCCATTGCAGTGCCCCGGATAGCTGAGGTTATGTGAGAGAAAATACATGTTGGCTTTGGCCCACATTCCATGCACTAGTCAGTCTGGATTTTTTTTAAAGTGCCAGGCAGGTACAACTCTGCTATGGGAAGTCTGTGTGCACCTGCAGCATGGGTGGCTAGCAGGAACCCACAGATGGTACATAAAGAAATCCCATTGCAGTGCCCCGAATAGCTGAGGTTACATGAGAGAAAATACATGTTGGCTTTGGCCCACACTCCATTCCCTAGTCAGTCTGGATTTTTTTTTAAATTGCCAGGCAGGTACAACTCCGCTATGGAAAGTCTGTGTGCACCCGCAGCATGGGTGGCTAGCAGGAACCTACAGATGGTACATAAAGAAATCCCATTGCAGTGCCCCGGATAGCTGAGGTTACATGAGAGAAAATACATGTTGGCCTCGGCCCACAACCCATGCCCTTGTCAGTCTGGGTTTTTTTGGGGGCCAGATAGGTAGAACACCGCAATGGGAAGACTTAGTGCACCCATAGTATACACAGACCCCTGTAATATTCCTCTAGTAAAGGTATAAGCAGACCCCAGTAACATTTATGTAGCAGCAGTATAGGCAGACCCCTGTAACATTTCTGTAACAGCAGTATAAGCAGACCCCTGTAACATTTATGTAGCACAAGCATAGGCAGACCCCTGTAACATGTCTGTAGTAGAAGTATAGGCAGACCCAAGTAACATTTCTGTAGAAGTAAAGGCAGACCCCAGTAACATTTCGCCGCAGTATAAGCAGACCACTGTAACATTTATGTAGCAGAAGCATAGGCAGACCCCAGTAATATTTATGTAGTAGCAGTATTGGCAGACCCCTGTAATGTTTCTATAGTAACAGTACAGACAGATCCCAGTAACATTTCTGTTGCAGAAGTATAGGCAGACCCCTGTAACATTTAAGTGGCAGCAGTATAGGCAGACCCCAGTAACATCCTTGTGGCAGCAGTATAGGCATACCCCTGTAAAATTTACGTGGCAGCAGTATAGGCAGAGCCCAGTAACATCCTTGTGGTAGCAGTATACGCAGACTCCTGTAACATTTCTGTAGTAACAGTATAGACAGATCCCAGTAACATTTCTGTAGCAGAAGTATAGGCAGACCCTGTAACATTTAAGTGGCAGCAGTATAGGCAGAGCCCAGTAACATCCTTGTGGCAGCAGTATACGCAGACCCCAGTAACATCCTTGTGGCAGCAGTATACGAAGACCCCTGTAACATTTCTGTAGTAACAGTATAGACAGATCCCAGTAACATTTCTGTAGCAGAAGTATAGGCAGACTTCTGTAACATTTACGTGGCAGCAGTATAGGCAGAGCCCAGTAACATCCTTGTGGCAGCAGTATAGGCAAACCCCTGTAAAGTTTGCTTGGCAGCAGTATAGGCAGACCCCATTAACATCCTTGTGGCAGTAGTATACGCAGACCCCTGTAACATTTCTGCAGCAACAGTATAGACAGATCCCAGTAACATTTCTGTACCAGAAGTATAGTCAGACCCCTGTAACATTTACTTGGCAACAGTATAGGCAGACCCCAGTAACATCCTTGTTGCAGCAGTATAGGCAAACCCCTGTAAAATTTACGTGGCAACAGTATAGGCAGACCCCAGTAACATCCTTGTGGCAGCAGTATAGGAAGACCCTGTAACATTTAAGTGGCAGCAGTATAGGCAGACCCTAGTAACATCCTTGTGGCAGCAGTATAAGCAGACCACTGTAACATTTATGTTGCAGAAGTATAGGCAGACCCCTTGAACATTCAAATGGCAGCAGTATAGGCAGATCCCTGTAACTTTCTTGTAGCAGAAGTATAGGCAGGCAGACCCCAGTAAAATTTCTGTAGTAATAGTATAGGCCAACCTCTGAAACATTGGGGTACCATGAGCGTAGGCGAAGGCCGGAAAATTTGGTTGGATAAGAGTGTAGGCATGGGCCCGAAAAATAAGTATACCAAGAGTACAAGTGTACCTCTAAAAAATTTATCAACCGAGAGGGCAGGTGAAATCCATAAATATTTTTTGAAAGATACAGCTCACTGTTGCTTAATTTGTAACAGAGCCTGTAGGCAGCCCTGTTGAAAACATTGGTTCATGTTAAAGTATCAATACTTTTGAAACTTTGAAAAATTGTAAAAACATTGGTAGATGAGCCTTTTGGGCCGCAGAAAAATTGGCCATTCAGCGCGATGACGTGTTGTTTCTGGAGGAGGAGTAGCAGGAGGAGGACTAATGTCAGAGACAGATTGACAAAGAGAAATGCCCCGTTTTCCCATAGATAGAGAGGAGTGCTTTTATCTGCGGTTGCAGCGAAAAGAATCTTTAGGTTCCGTTGCTCTCCGCCGGTGGAGAAAAGAAGTCTGAAGAAATCTAGGCTTTGTTCATCTTTATGAGTGTAAGCATGTCGGCACTGGCAGTTGACAGGCGGGTACGCTTGTCCATGATGATTCCCCCAGCTGCACTAAACACCCTCACTAAACACCAGACGCGGCGCACCTTGCCGAGCTGGTCAGACAAGTGCGGGTAGTTTTTCAGAAACTGCTGAACCACCAAATTGAAGAGGTGGGCCAGGCATGGCCCATGTGTGAGGCTGGCGAGCTTCAGAGCCACCACCAGGTTATGGCCGTTGTCACACACGACCATGCCTGGTTGGAGGCTCAGCGGCGAAAGCCAGAGGTCGGTCTGCTCTGTCAGACCCTGCAATAGTTCAGGGGCCATGTGCCTCTTGACACCTAGGCTGAGAAGTTTCAGCACGGCCTGCTGATGCTTGCCCACCGCTGTGCTGCCGCGTCGCGCCACACTGACTGCTGGCGACATGCTGCTCACATTTCTTAATTGAGAGGTAGAGGTTGCGTAGAAGGAGGAGGAGGGGGAGGGTTTAGAGGAGGTGGCATAGACCGCCGCAGATACCCGAACTGAGGAAGGACCTGCTATTCTGGGTGTGGGTAGGACGTGTGCAGCCCCAGTTTCTGACTCGGTCCCAGCCTACACTAAATTCACCCAGTGTGCCATCGGGGAGATATAGTGGCCCTGTCCGCCAGTACTTGTCCACGTGTCCGTGGTTAAGTGGACCTTCCCAGTACTGGTGTAGGGCTGGGACGGCACACCAGGAAAAATAGTGGCGACTCGGGACCGAGTAGTGTGGGCCCGCCGCCGCCATTATGTTTTTGAAAACCTCCGTTTCCACAAGCCTGTACGGCAGCATACGCAAGCTGATCAATTAGGCAATGTGCATGTTTAAAGCTTGAGTGTGCGGGTGTGTGGCAGCGCATTTGCGCTTTCGCTCCAACGCTTGCGCTAGCGACAGCTGGGGGTGGGTAGGACGTGAGCGGTCCCAGGCTCTGACTTGGTCCCAGCCTCCACTAAATTCACACAATGTGCTGTCAGGGAGATATAGTGGCCCTGCCCGCCTGTGCTTGTCCACATGTCCATTGTTAAGTGGACCTTGGCAGTAACCGCGTTGGTGAGGGCACGTACAATGTTGCGGGAGACGTGGTCGTGCAGGGCTGGGACGGCACATCGGGAAAAGTAGTGGCGACTGGGAACCGAGTAGCACGGGGCCGCCGCCATCATGTTTTTGAAAGCCTCCGTTTCCACAAGCCTATACGGCAGCATCTCCAGGCTGATCAATTTAGCTAAGTGCACGTTTAACGCTTGAGCGTGCGGGCGCGTGGCGGCGTACTTGCGCTTGCGCTCAAACAGTTGCGCTAGCGACGGCTGGACGCTGCGCTGAGAGACATTGCTGGATGGGGCTGAGGACAGCGGAGGTGAGGGTGTGGGTGCAGGCCGGGAGACGGTCGTGCCTGTGTCCTGAGAGGGGGGTTGGATCTCAGTGGCAGGTTGGGGCACAGAGGGAGAGGCAGTGGTGCGACCCGAAGGCGGTGAACAGCCTTCATCCCACCTCGTGGGGTGCTTGGCCATCATATGCCTGCGCATGCTGGTGGTGGTGGCTTCCCGGCTGATCTTGTTGCAACACAGATTGCACACCACTGTTCGTCAGTCGTCCGCACTCTCACTGAAAAACATCCACACCTTTGAACACCTTGGCCTCTGCACGGTGGCTTGGCGCGAGGGGGTGCTTTGGGAAACAGTTGGGGGATTCTTCGCTCTGGCCCTGCCTCTACCCCTGGCAACCCCACTGCCTCTTCCAACCTGTCCTGCTGCTGCACTTGCCTCCCCCTCTGAAGACCTGTCCTCAGTTGGCTTAGCAAACCAGGTGGGGTCAGTCACCTCATCGTCCAGCGGCTCTTCTTCCGAATCCTCTGTGTGCTCCTCCCTCATACTTACTGCCCTTACTACTACCTCACTGATAGACAACTGTGTCTCATCGTCATCGTCCTCCTCACCCACTGAAAGCTCTTGAGACAGTTGCTGGAAGTCCCCAGCCTCATTACCTGGACCCCGGAAACTTTCCAAAGGTTGGGCATCGGTCATGACAAACTCCTCAGGTGAGAGAGGAACCATTTTTCCCAATCAAGGCAGGGGCCCGAGAACAGTTCCTGAGAGTCTGTCTGCTCATCAGAATGTGTCATTTTGATGGAGTGAGGAGGCTGGGAGGAAGGAGGAGCAGCAGCGAGAGGATTCACAGTTGCAGCAGTGGACGGTATAGAAGACAGGTGGTCGATACATTGCTGGATGCATTTTCTGCCATTCACGACAGGACCTGCTCATACTGCTCTGTTTGTAATAAAGGTCTACCACGTGGACCCAAAAATTGTGATATGAAGCTGGGGACCTCAGAAACTTGCCTCTCTCCTAATCCCGCAGCAGCCGGCTGCAATTCACCTGGACCAGGAACTTGGCCTGTTCCCACAACCTCACTTAGACATCCGCGTCCTCGCCCCCGTCCACATCCTCTAGCCCTAACCCTCAGCATGGTGGATTATGAATAGAGCAGACACAGAGCAGTGTAAATAATTATAGAATTATTGGCGTACAGTTGGAGGCTGGCAGCGGTTATGTAACGTAAACTGCAGCCAGAAAAAAATTATACGCAAGGCTGCAAAAAGGTCTGACTCTGCAATAGTGATGCACTACAACTCCCACCAGACAACCTCTAAAATCCACACGGTCAGGGGTAGCTCAACGAAGGAGCTTTTCTTGTAATTTCTTTGAAAAAGAATACAGGCTATATAGCCTGTATATGACTTTCCCTCTATCAGTGGCTGTGGCCGTACGCTGTGCGCGAAGTTGACGGCACGCACAGAGCGGTGTAAATGATTATGGAATTATTGGCGAACAATTTGGTCACAGTTAGCCCTAAGAAGGACCATTGGGGTTCTTGTAGACAGGATTCTACACTACCACTGTCCCTGCCTCACCAGTACTGCCCCTATACTCTGTATAATTGACTGCATATTGAGAACGCTATAGCTGTAATAGCCTGCAGAGCCCGAGATGAAACAAAATGTTTTGGTGCAATACTGCTCCCAGCAGCCACAACAGTAATGCACATGGTCACATGTGGCCATAAGAAGGACTTTTGAGGTTCTTGAAGACGCTAACACTATGCCTGAATGAGCAACAGCACCTTCCCTAATCTCTGCCAGCGTGTGTCTGAGGCGAGCCGCGGGCAGGACCGCTTTAAGTACTGGGCGGTCACTTGATCTCACCAGCTACTCACTGCAGGGGGGTGGGATAGGGCTGGAACGTCACAGGAGGAAGTTGTAATGCCTCCCCTGCATGTCTATTGGCCAGAAAATGGCGCTAAACATGTAGGGAAGGAAATGGAATTGACTCGAGTACAGCGTGGTGTTCGTCTCGAGTAACGAGCATCTCGAACACCCTAATACTCAAACGAGCATCAAGCTCGGACGAGTATGCTCGCTCATCTCTAGTCCTTATCTTATATCACCATATATCTCTTAGTACATAGACAACTTCAGAGACAAGTTGTTTTCGGGTATACTCGACAGTGTCTGTTATTGCGCAGTTTAAATTCATACAATATATAAATATATATCCATTAATCGGGTTTTGCTCCACTCTGCATTCTCATGCACATGTCTAGCCCCCAAGCTCTATGCTCCTGGGAGGACCTAGAGTATAAATAAATCCGCCCAGTTCTAGAGAGATCAGTTGGTGTTGTAGTTCTGGTCAGTGACAGAAGCAAGTAGAGTTCTGAAGGAGTTAGTGCAGCGGTGATGGAGAGGTGAAGTTAATAGTGAGAAAGCAAGAAATGAGAAAGAATAAGATTAAGCTATTTTCCACCTTCCAGCCCAACCCTCCCCCCCCCCCCCATCCATATCAGTATCTGGCACCATAGTAACCCCCAGAGAACACGCCTGCTGTTTTGGCATAACACTGGATTCTGACTTCTCCCTCACCCTCCACATCCAATCTCTGCCTGCAACACAGAAATATCACTAAAATCCGTCCATTTCTCACAACGGACTCGTTAAAGACACTCACTGTCACTCTCATCAATTATCGAATCAACTACTGAAACTCGCTACTCATCGGCCTTCCCTGCACCAGACTCTTCCCTCTCCAATCCATACTAAATGCAGCTAGACTCATTTTCCTATCCAGCTGTTTCTCAGATGCCTCTGCACTATGCCAATCACTGCACTGGCTGCCCATCCATTACAGATCTAGATTCAAACTCCTTAACCTCACCCGCAAAGCTCTCTATGGTGCCGCACCACCGTACATCACTTCCCTTCTGTCCATACATCATCCAGCCTACACACTCCAATCTGCTAACACATTCTCATTAAACGACCATCTATTCCAAACCTGTTGCAGCAGTGCTGAGAACGCTGCCGAATTGTCCCGTGTGGGTTTTTGACTTGGTTCTGCACCTTCTAGCTCAGTAGGTGTGACGTAATATAGTCACACCTGAGGGTGATTAGCTTGCTATTTACCTGGGCTAGATACTGAGCTAAAGTGCTGTGAATTGCCAGTTGCTCGCTGTCTGAGCTGGTAGTAAGTGGCTCCCATGTACAGCATAGTCTCCGCTGTGAGGTGAACAGAGGTCGGTTCCGTGTGCTGCTGCTTCACTACCAGCTAAGTGTGGTGTTTCATTTGAGTTTCCTTTTGAGGGTTGCTTTGTTCCTTTATTTTGTTGGCCAAGTAGGGTTACTTAGGTCCCAGGAATGAATGCAGGCCCACATCTATTAAAGCAATCAGTCTGCTGTGCGAGGCAGGGCCCTCTCCCTCATTGTCACGTGTTTAGGGAAAGACTTCCCATTTATTTTGTGTTATTTATTTCAGTTGCTGCACTTTGGGCTATTATTGTGCATAATTGCAGGTGTTGGTCCAGCACGTCATTTGCGGACATAACAGAACCTCACATGCTCGCCTCCAGGACCTCTCTAGAGCAGCAACGGACCTCTGGAATGCACTACCCCAAAACATCTGTACAATCCCTCCTCTGCGTGTGTGTGTATATATAATATACATACATATATATACACATGCACACACAACAGAAATACTCATCTCTCCCCCGCCACGCTGTTCCCCGCACTGCCGTTCTGGTCCTCCAGATGGTCTGTTTATTTCAGCTGCAACAGTCATGTGGTTGTTTACTCATGCGACTGCTGCAGCCAATGGGAGGCCCCCAGATGGGATATCATCAGTTCCATAAACCAGCTGGGGCTTCTACATTACAAGCAGACGTGATTAGTTTATAGGTAAATACCGGGCCAGAAGACCGGGAGGCATCATGAGTCAAATGCTGAGGTGCTAAACCACCGAAACAGCACTTTGGATCCAAAGTGAGCATATTGTTAAAATATAGTTTTGTATGACAGAGAAAAAAATAAAATAAAAATGGAAATGCACACTCTCATAATAGATGCTAGTGAAATGAATCTTATGTGTAGCACCTTTGTAAGCAAGAGGCCATCTTGTATGCCTCTTTTTCACTGTATTCATTTGTCCTATTCTGGGGGATTTATGGATATTAAATGGTTATTTTATAAGTCCTGAGTGAATCACTAAGGGTTTTGCTCCAGAAGATAGCTATTGTGACATTTGGACTGGCTGACGAGTCAAACTGACATGTTCCTAACTGTTCACATATGTTCCTAAACATTCTCTCTAAACAACGTATTGTTTAGATTTACTGTTCCAAGAAGTTAATCATGTATAATCAAATCTGCGCCTGGTTGGCATTTTAGATGTAAAATTCCTTATCTTGCATATTCATATTTTGTTTGTTTCTTTTGACCAGTGGTAATAACTGAATTATAATAAATTTTAGGTATTGTAATTGAATATGTGCCCCTATAAAACCTGATGCCTGTAAATCAACAGACAGATAACTTTGACCATATCATATCATTTCATCCACAAAGCCCTCCACAGTACAGCGCCACCCTATATTGCCTCCCTCATCTCAATCCATCAACCAGCCCGGGCTCTCCGCTCTGCTAATGAAACCAGACTGAGCGCCCCTTTAATTCGAACTTCTCATTCCCGCCTCCAAGACTTCTCCAGAGCAGCACCGGTCCTCTGGAACGCACTACCAAAGGCTACCCGAGCAATCCAGGACTCGCAGAACTTCAGGCGTGCTCTAAAAACGCACCTCTTCAGGGAGGCATACCGCATTCCCTAAACAAACCTCTCTGTACTCCGCCTGATAACATGCTCCCTGACCTACTGACTGCAATCCCTGCTAGCCATCATAAACCGCTCCTGCAGTCACACCGTTTCTGCCGTCACACGGCTAAATGTCTGACCATTGTCTATGTGTATAGCATCGCTCACTCTCCACTTCGCCATACAATGCACATCTCCAGCCCCTTTACCTTCTGTATCACCCCATTACTTGTAGTATGTAAGCTCGTTGGAGCAGGACCCTCACCCCTATTGTTTCCATCAACTGATTATTATATGTAACCGTGGTTCTGTAATGTTTGTATTTTGTCTTTCTGTATTCCCCCCTGTCTATGTAAGCGCTGCGGAATATGTTGGCGCTATACAAATAAAGATTATTATTATTATTATTATATTGTTTGTGGTTTGACAAGTTATTTCCGGGCCCGTATATACTTCTAACTAATTTGACCCTCAGAGGCATATCATAGCAAAAATTATTTGCACCAACATAGACAAACATATATAAACTTTATTAAGTAAGCGAAGAATTGAAAACACAAAATCAAAACATGTCTTACTCACAGAGTAATTTATCTAAAGGCCTCTTTATACAGAATGAACTGTTGGGCGCATATGCCTGACAGGTTGTCCCAGCAATATTCAAGCCTGTGCTTTTCACAGGAACAAGCACTCAGTGAATGAAGGTAAAAGGCGATGGGGATTCTCAATGAACAGGCAGTTGTTCCTAAGTGAACGACTACCTGTTTACATAGGCTGATCTTTCATTCAGTTTTCTACATGCAGAAACTGAATGACGAACAAGCCCACTGCATCCTTCCTGAGTGACCAATGACTGATAAATCTGTCATTGATTGATAAGCGGTTAAGTTTATGCACCATATATGTACGTCGTATGGTCCTGGGTTTTAAACTTACTGTAGCTAGACGAGTGTCTGGCTGTCAGAAACAGCTTTGTTGCATCTTTTCTGGCTCACATAAAACTCAATGAACAATATGTAGTAAACAGAGGAAGCAGCAGTGGCATTGCCTCTATGGGACCCAGTAAGTATATGACTGACAAGCGCTCCCGACATGGTAGAGCTGCTAGATCTAAGCAGACCCAGCCATGTGATCAGGGGCGGAGCTTGTAACTAACTCACTCACAGACACAGAGCCTAGGTGACTGATCACATAACGGTGTCATCATCACAGGCCCTGTAAGCACACGGCTGCCATCAGGCTCTGCGTGTTTTATGTTTTAGGACCTTTGATGACGTCACCATCAGGTGATTAGGAGCGGAGCATGTAACTCACTCATGGACAGGTGGTCGTTAGTATTATGACTTAACTTACCAGCCCACTCCATCCTTCCTGAGCGACCAATGACTGATAAATGCATCAATGGTTGATTTGAGGTTAAATGTATGCACCATATATGTACATCGTGTGGTCCTGGGTTTTAAACATACACCATTGTAAATGCAAACTTGCTTTAGCTAGACAGGTGCCTGGCTGTCAGAGACAGCTTTGTTGCATCTTTTCTGGCTCGTATAAAATTTAACGAGCAATCAGCAGTGCCGTTGCCTGTATTGGACCCAGTAAGTACATGATTGACAAGCGCCCCCGGCATGGCAGAGCTGCTGGATCTAAGCAGACCCAAAGCAGCTGTACTAGATGCAGAGGGCATGACAGTGGGCTGCTTTTCCCCTGTAACTGGGGTTCCCATGGATGCCCCAATTATAGTGGAAAACAGCTAAATAGAAATGTCTTTTATGATGTCATAGGGGAACATGTTAGGAAAGCATATATTAAAAAAATTACTGATAAAAAAAACCACACCACACCAATCTTGTAATGTAAGACTATACAAAGTATAGATAAAAATGACAAACAATTTACCCATTCTCATACTTTATTAACATTTGCAATTTACACTAACATAAAGAACTAAACAAAACATTTTTTTTAACTTTTCAGACATACTACCTCTAATAAAACATAAAAAGCTAACTTTTTTAAAAAAAAAGGTACTAAAAACAGACCTATGCATCATAAAAAAATATACAAAATGTATTTTTGTAACCCAAGAAAACAAAATTATGGCAGTTGAATCACCCAGTGTGCTAAATCTCTAAAAAGTGTCAGGTCACAAAGGACCAAAACACGCTGATCATTAAGAGGTTAATCCAGATCCAATGGGTCCTATGTTTTCCAAAGGGTGCCTGTACATGTAAGACTTCTCTGTAGCAAAATACAAATGGAGCTCCACTGATCACCAGTCAGCACCTTACCAGTTAATTCAAACAACGGGATGAGTTCATATGCCCGCCAGCAATCAGCAGAGCTTCACCTGTGCTTTACCGCGGAGAAACCCTGCGTGTACGGGAACCCAAAGAGTAGCTTTTAATCATGTGGAATGGGACAAATCTTTGATTTAACTTAATGAAGTCTCATTCCTCAGTCTCCTTATTGTCCTACACATCAGAAATAAAAAACATGGTCCGTAATACTGATCCTTATCAGATGACAGTTTTGTTTGCTCATAGAAGGAGAGAGTAAAAGGGGCGACTATTTGACTTCATTCACACTTTAATATGCGAATGCTCAATCAGCTTTAGTTGCCGCATACAAGGGGTAAGGCGACTGAGAACTAGGGATGAGCGAGCGTACTCGGAAAAGCACTACTTGCTCGAGTAATTTGCTTTATCTGAGTATCGCTGTGCTCGTCCCTGAAGATTCGGGTGCCGGCACGGAGCGGGGAGCTGCAGGGGAGAGCGGGGAGGAACGGAGGTAAGATCTTTCTATCCCTCTCTCCCGCCCACTCTCCCCTGCTCCCCGCTGCGACTCACCTGTCAGCCGCAGCGGCACCCGAATTTTCAGGGACGAGCACACCGATACTCGGATAAAGCACATTACTCGAGCGAGTAGTGCTTTTCCGAGTAAGCTCGCTCATCCCTACTGACAACCATTCCCATCAGACTGGTGGCTATGTTTTACAGTCCTGCTCCTGATTGTGTGGGCACAGTGGCGGTGTGTGCCCAATCTGAGCATTATAATTGTTTGGCACAGGTCCTTTGAGAAGTCCTGCCTGCACCGTCCTGTTATGCTATGGCTCCTGTTGGGGGTAAGTTATACATCAGAAGGCATCCCAAGAGTCTGATCACACTTCGCGGAATAAATCCACACCAAAATCCACCTGATTTCCATAGTAAGATTAATTATAATGTATGAATAACTGCTGTGAAGATCTGTAGCATTTCCGCAGCAAATAGAGCATGCTGCGGATGTGAAAGTTTGCAGCTTGACTATCTTCACTGCTGATTTTTTTCCACTGTAAGTGGATGGGATTTCCTAAATCCCCATTCTCTACACTGTATTATATGTTGGCGCAGAATTTCAGCTTGCATTCTACAGTGGAAATTAGGCAGGAACTACATTGTGTTTGAGTAGATATATAGATTTACATTAGCTACATATTCTGGTCCACAAAACAAGGACCAAAGTTAATATACGCTCATTTGAAAGCGGTCGGAGGCAGCAGATCCTACAATGAGGTTCCACGATTGTAATATTTACAATAATCTGATCATTAAAATGACTTCTCTCCTGTGTGAGTTCTCTGATGTCGAGCAAGAGTTGATTTTGCACTAAAACATTTTCCACATTCAGTACATGAAAATGGCTTCTCCCCTGTGTGAGTTTTTAAATGACTTGTAAGAGTGATTTTATGAGTAAAACATTTCTCACATTCAGGACATGAAAATGGCTTCTCCCCTGTATGAATTTTTAAATGAGACTTAAGATTTCTTGTCGCATGAAAACATTTCCCACATTCAGGACATGAAAATGGCTTCTCTCCTGTGTGAGCTTTTAAATGACTTGCAAGAGTGCTTTTATGATTAAAACATTTCCCACATTCAGGACATGAAAATGGCTTCTCTCCTGTGTGAGTTTTTAAATGTCTTGCAAGAGTTGATTTCTCACTAAAACATTTCCCACATTCAGGACATGAAAATGGCTTCTCCCCTGTGTGAATTATTAAATGACTTGCAAGAGTGCATTTACGATTAAAACATTTCCCACATTCAGGACATGAAAATGGCTTCTCCCCTGTGTGGATTCTCAGATGTGCAACTAAATACGTTTTCTTGCTAAAACATTTCCCACATTCAGTACATGAAAATGGCTTTTCTCCTGTGTGAGATTTTAAATGTCTCACAAGACATGATTTATCACTAAAACATTTTCCACATTCAGGACATGAAAATGGCTTCTCCCCTGTGTGAATTGTTAAATGACTTGTAAGAGTGCTTTTATGATTAAAACATTTCCCACATTCAGGACATGAAAATGGCTTCTCTCCTGTATGAATTTTTAAATGAGACTTAAGATTTCCTTTCACATGAAAACATTTCCCACATTCAGGACATGAAAATGGCTTCTCTCCTGTGTGAATTTTTAAATGAGCCTCAAGATTTCCTTTCACATGAAAACATTTCCCACATTCTGCACATGAAAATGGCTTTTCTCCTGTGTGAGATTTTAAATGTCTCACAAGCTTTGATTTCTCACTAAAACATTTTTCACATTCAGGACATGAAAATGGCTTCTTCCCTGTGTGATTTGTTAAATGACTTGTAAGAGTGCTTTTATGATTAAAACATTTCCCACATTGAGGACATGAAAATGGCTTCTCCCCTGTATGAATTTTTAAATGAGACTTAAGACTTCCTTTCACATGAAAACATTTCCCACATTCAGGACATGAAAATGGCTTATCTCCTGTGTGAATTTTTAAATGAGCCTCAAGATTTCCTTTCAGATAAAAACATTTCCCACATTCAGGACATGAAAATGGCTTCTCTCCTGTGTGCATTTTTAAATGAGCCTCAACATTTCCTTTCAGATGAAAACATTTCCCACATTCTGCACATGAAAATGCATTCTCTCCTGTGTGAAATTTCTGATGTTTAACAAAATCTGATTTCCTACTAAAACATTTCCCACATTCAGTACATGAAAATGGTTTCTCATCTGTGTGATTTTTTAAATGACTTGCAAGAGTGCTTTTATTATTAAAACATTTCCCACATTCAGGACATGAAAATGGCTTCTCTCCTGTGTGAATTATTAAATGAGTCTCAAGATTTCCTTTCAGATGAAAACATTTCCCACATTCTGAACATGAAAATGGCTTCTCCCCTGTATGAGTTTTTAAATGATATGCAAGACTGCTTCTATAATTATAACATTTCCCACATTCTGAACATGAAATTTGCTTTTCATCTTTGTCAGTTCTCCGGTGCGTAGAAAGATTTGATTTCTTTTTAAAATCTGAGCGACATGGAAGTTTTTTCCCCCGTCTACGGCCAGTTATTTGTTTGCCAATCAGTGAAGAAGGTTTCCTGTCACTAGTGCCATCAGTAAGGGGTATTGAATTAGGTTGTGTGGTATTATCTTCTACTTCATTTAGAGATACGAGGTGTCCATGGTGGCCTCTACTCCAGTCTTCACCTGGAGTAAAAGAAATAATGATTTTCCCCCTATTTTTCTTTTTTTCAATTAACCAAATCAAGCTTTATTGAAACAATAGCAAGGAAACATACTAAAATGGATAATACAAGAAAAACAGGATAACTTAAGTAAATGTATGAAAGACAGAAGACAAAACAAAAACATAGTATTTGTAAATGCTTTGTAAAGATTACAGAATATAATTTCTAGTAGAGATAGCTAAAATTTAAAGGAGGTTTCCAGTGAAATACTATTGTTGACCTATCATCAGAAAAGGTCATCAATAGTTGATTGGCTGAGGTCCATCACTCAGGACTCTGGACGATATGCTGATCGAGCGCATGCTGTCAGCTCTGCAAATACACAGAGGTTGGAGCGGAAGCCTCCACACCGACCTCCATATAGTGTTATTGATTTCAATGGCAGCCATGCCTGCAGTTACAAGCACCAGCCACTACACAGAGGTCGGCACGGAGGCTTCCGCTCCGACCTCTGTGTATTTGCAGCACAAGGTCATCACTATTATTTCACTGGAAAACCCCTTTAAATTTTAAAACATCATTATTTTCGCATTGCAAGAATTATTATACCAATTAAATGTAAGAAAAATGTAAAGCAGGGTATATATTCATTAACATCCAAAATATACCTAGGAGTTGTCAGAATGTCCCAGTGGCCATTCAGGGATATGTATATTTCAGTTTATTATTTTAATGCACCTAGGCCTATTGAAGAGGAGATGTCCAGGAAATGGATAACCCCTTTAATCACCTTTTCTATATTCTGTTCATTTGAGGAGGTGGGTTAACAAAAAAAATATCAATTGTGTTTCCTTTTTAAGATGTTCTTGATACCAAACTGTGTAGCACAAAGCATAATGCTGTTTCAATAACTCCCATGTAATGGAAATAGCATAGTGGCTGCACTACGCAGCTTCAATTATGCCCATTAACTTCAATGGCAGTTATAGTAACACCAAACTAGGTGGATGAGTAGCCAGACGTGGGTTTCTCATCTAACTGGGTAATGTGACAGCCCTTTTAGCCCTGTAATCATATCTATCAGACATTTCTGGCATATCCTGGGAGTATAATATTACATATTAAATGTGGCTTTCCGGCATTAAACTATTGATGACACATCCTCAGGATCGGTCATTAATAATTGATTAGTGGGGGATCAGCTGTATAGTGGTTGTGCCTGGTATAGCTGCTCCATTCCATTCACTTGAATGGGCTGGAGCTGCTCTCAGGCCATGTGATGAAAGAATGTGATGTTAATGGTCTCTTCAGTCAGGTGATCAGAAAAAAGATCCCAAGTAGGCAGACCCCCAGCAATCAACTATCTTGAGAATAGATCATCTATAGATTAGGAGAATGGAAGAATCATGAGTAAAGAAATATAAATTAAAGGGCTTCATATCTACCACAATCACACTCTGCTCACCAACTACTTCTCTTCCTGTTTCAAAGTCTGTAGTCCGGGTTCTAATAAAACTGCCTTCCCAATAAATTCACAGCCTGCAAACAGTGCAAGTGTCGCCTAAAGACATGGTGTGTACCTCATGGGGTCCATATAACACAGGTTGAGGCAATAAATTGGTAATAGTAATGATCAGGTGGAAGATGATATTCTGAGCTTCCCATTAATAGAATACATTCAAACAAGATTTATGAAAGGCTCTTACCATTCACCGACACCGATATGGATTTATCGAGTCCACTCATTGTTACGTTAGAACTTTCCTGCAAGAATCCCACAAAAAAAAGAGATGAGAAAAAAAAAAGACCCCTAATTTATCTTATGTCCATCAGTACTTTGCACTATCTGCGCTCCCCAGCCTTAACTGAATGAAACTGTGGACCACCATCAAATTAAAACACTTTACCACGGACTTCTCTCCTGGGCACCAAAGTGGGATGCGTCTTACAGAGATCCTTCACTGACTCCTGACCTCAGCGACATTGGAACCCTTTTGGTGCCCCGAAGCAGTTATAGGTGATTGATACCCCCATATTTGTCTTGGGGAAGCCCCAACTCACCGCCCTTGGAGGATCCGTGGAGGCACGGAAAACAGCAGCGCCGTGAGGCCCAGGATACATCACTTCCCAAGACTTCTTCAGCAGCAGGGGATCCCGGTAAGCTCCCTTCCAACTGTGGCGCCCTAATACGGAACCCTGCGACACAGCCACTGGCCCGCAGCGGCCTAGCGAAGTGCAAAGCCGTGGCGTAATTTCCAGTCAACACACATGTGACGTAGCCCCCCCAGCACCCCAAAGACGTTAAAGAGAACTGCGGTGCCCCTCTACAATTAAATCCGCCATCTCCACACCGCTCCCCGGGCATGGGCTGGATGGTTCTGGAGCCTTGGTCTGAAGTTTCGGCCACCGTGAATGTTGCAGGGACACGGCCACTCCACTACCTCTGGCAAAGACCTTCGGTGACCTCCACTTGCCTGCTGCTCCCGCCCTGGACCCCTGCGACAAGGTCATTGATCCACTGTGGCCTAGCTGTGCATAAAGCTGTGGCCTAGAGTTCAGGCTGATCTGCGTGTCGCCTGGCCCCCTGGCACTCATCACCTGCTGCTGGGAGAAACCCTTCCTGATACATTGTAGGATTCTGCCACCGTCGCCTCACCACTACCTGGGTGCGGCCAAGTTGGCTCCGGAGGCTTGGGGCCCCTACTGCTTCGGACACTGGGGGGGTCCAACCACTCCACGCCCTGGAGCGTTTCTGGTGGCAAAGATTCTCTGGCAAACTATATCTGCACCACTCCCGACACCAACACCTACAGTGCAACTACCTGCCCACTGAGGCCTAGTGACAGTCGGAGCCGCGGCCTGGATTTATGACCACCCTACTCATCGCAGGAGCATCGCGGCTGCACTGGATGGAATTGGAGGTAAGAGTCGGCGCAGGGGGTTCACATGGTCCACCAACACCAAGCACCCTGCAGCCAACTGCTGAGACCCACGGGAGTCAAGGGCCATAACACACAGCCTGGGTCACGTCTGTCCCCATTGCTGCCCTAACAAGTGTTATTGCTCAGGACTGTTGACAAACTGGAGAAGAGAGGCTGTACCAGTGAGAGCACAATATAGCAAGACAGTTTAAACCCCCATAGACCAAGACCATTGTAAACCGCGGGAGAAAATGCTGGCCATGATTCAATCTCTTAGGGTGCCACTAACTTGGATGGCTACTGCATAATTATCAGATGAGGAGCCACATCCATATCATCGACCTGCTGATAAATCTTCATTGATCTTACAGATGGAGCGAAATTTTTGACCTTTGTTTATGCAAGCTCCTGAAACCCCTAGACCTGGAGAGGTCCAAGTATGGACAGATACTTAAATGAACGCAACGCGGGTACCTCAACATGAGTAACACGCCAGCTGGATTCGGTGAAAAATAACAGCAACCGGAAAACAAAAAAGTAAACCATCTAAAACTGCTAAAGAAAAAGAACACAAAGGACTTCAACTGTCTATGTCCCCACCAAAGCCTGCCTCACCCCGTGCCACGGCTATAACAGATTGTTACTCTTTGGAACTTGACACCTCCTCTTCTCCATCCTCCTCCAAATATATGTGTCTTCTATCTCCCTCTGGACTGTTGAAGAGGAGGGACCTGTTATATCTCTGCGCTCCACGGATCTGTGTTGCTGACCCACATTCATGTAGACAAATAGCTTTACTATCAGAGATACTGATAGGCTTCAATCTATTCTCCCCTCTATACTCGACCCATTGCAGAAGGGCTTCACACGTGGAAGAAATGCTTTAAAAAATATCAGAGCTGCTATAGCGGCAACGGTTGCCACACAAAGTCCCAATAGTCCAGTATTGATGCTATTGAGTCTAGATGCTGAGAAAGCTTTTGATAAAAATATGATACTGGGTGGCGTAGTTTTGGACAGACATATGTAAATTATAAAACATGATACACGTACATACAAATGCCACCAGTAGCCTCACAGTTAATGGCCTTAATACCCCAACCATTGACTTATTTAGAGGGGCCCGTCAAGGCTGCCCCCTCTCCCCATTACTTTTTAATTCATCCATAGACCCATTGCTCAGGCACTTAATAAATACCCCACTCATTAATGGAGCCAGCTAGGCTGATTTGGAAATTAAGGCGGAAGCATTTGCAAACAGCATATTTTTGATACTCAGCAACCCAAAAGAGACACTGACGCCCTTATTACAAGGAATCGAGAAAATTGGAGAGCTCTCTGGCTATACCTTAAATTGAGACAAAACGGAAGTGCTACTGTTAAAAGGATTGGCTAAACTTTTGTGGATGGCCCAATACCCCTTCCATTGGGAAAAGCATTCCATACAATATCTGGGAATAAAGGTCACAAGATGTCCTTCTAAATTATATAAAACAAACACTGAACCCTAAATTAAAAAACTGAAAATGATTCTAAATTTATGGAAAAACGTCACTGTGTCCTTTTTGGGAAGAGCTAATCTTTTAAAAATGACAGAATTTCCCCGTCTGCTATACATCCTACATTCTCTGCAGAGATTTTTAAAACTAAAAGACATAAAAAAGATCAATTATTTATTGATACAGAAACTTCATTTGGGGTGGGGACAGACCGTGCATAGCTCTTAAAACATTACAAAAACATAAAGTCAATGGTGGAATCAATCTCCCTCATATAAGGGACTACAATCTAGCAGTACAGGCTCGCATTATTCATGATTGGATATATTCCCAGACGAATTTTACAAACAAACTGCTCGAGCAGAAAATGTCTGGCCCAATACAGTTACAAAATATCCTTCACCTCCCTACGCAGAAGTACCAGAGACTGAAGCGTAACCCCCAAATACTTGTGGCTTGGAAGACGTGGGACAAACTACATCGCGACAGTCATGCATCCCCACATATATCCCCACAACTATCTTTTATTAACAACCCCAAGTTTCAGCACAATAACCCACACAACATTTTCTAAGATTGGTGGGCTCGAGGGATTGACTCGATAGACTAACTGCTACACAAGAAAGAAAAACGTATTTTGTCACATGAGGAAATGAAACAGAAGCTCCCTGAGCTGTCAGTTCTGCTATTTTCATATTTACAGACTACGCCCTATATCCAGGAACTCTTGCCGCACCTCAGGAGATTGACTGGACACAGACAGGTGTCACATGGACTTCTAGGATGGTGGGCGTGCGGGGAATGATATCCAGGCTGTATAGACTAATACGTAATATGCGGGAGCAGGATGATATTGACCTACCGGATAGAAAATGGTCTCTGGACGACCATTGATCATGGAATCGGTGTTGTTGGCTTACAAATATTTGCCCTCGTCCAAGTTCCTGGAAATGAGACTACAGGTCGTCCACAGGTCTTATATAACCCCTGCAAGAGGGCATCACATGGGAATCTACCCCACCTCAAAGTGTTTTAACCCTTTCCAATCCAATTTGTATCCTGGTTTTCCTAGGGGGCTTACTCTTTTTCTGCAGTTATACAATGGCGCTGTACGCTGGCTAAAGCCAGTACTGCATGAGGTGACACATTGGATGGGCTCCGACAGCAGAGAGGCTGGCAATATACAGTAAGAGAACCCCGACAGACGTCTTCCAACAACGGAGCTGTACAGCCTTAAATCATAATGTCTTCAGACGTCAGACAGTGGATTGTAAGGGTTAAATGCAAAGCACCAAAAGCCAATTTATTCCACAGTTTATGAACATGTTCCCAGATCAAGACTTTCTGGTCTCTAATTTGTGAGTATACCACTCTTTTTGTTTTTGTTTCTCCTTTGCATTATTCCTACATATTATCTTGCTCCTACTTTTTTATTGTTTCGTTTTTGCTTCTTTTATTAGTCTCTGGTTGATAGTTTATAAAATGAGAAATTATATATTGGGACTGTGTCCACCTAAACCTCTGCTGATCGGCAGTCAAAGATTGCTTCATGCTGCATCAACATATGCACTAGTCCAGCTATTAGACCTTAGAGTTGTTAAAGATGTCTGAATCATGGTTATGATGCTGGATATGTGTCTCAATTGATAATTAAAGGGGTTGTCCCGCGGCAGCAAGTGGGTCTATACACTTCTGTATGGCCATATTAATTACTTTGTAATGTACATTGTGCATTAATTATGAGCCATACAGAAGTTATAAAAAGTTTTTCACTTACCTGCTCCGTTGCTGGCGTCCTCGTCTCCATGAGAGGTTTCCGTCTAATTTTCGCCGTCTAATGGCCAAATTAGACACGCTTGCGCAGTCCAGGTCTTCTTCTCTTCTCAATGGGGCTCCGTGTAGCTCCGTGTAGCTCCGCCCCGTCACGTGCCGTCAATCAGGAGGCTGGAATCGGCAATGGACCGCACAGAAGCCCTGCGGTCCACGAGCTGAGAGGATCCCCGCGGCCATCTTCATCGGGTAAGTAAGAAGTCACCGGAGCGCGGGGATTAAGGTAAGCGCTGCCCGGTGCTCTTTTTTAACCCCTGCATCGGGGTTGTCTCGCGCCGAATGGGGGGGGGGGGGGGGGTTGAAAAAAAAAAAAACCCGTTTCGGCGCGGGACAACCCCTTTAAAAACATTTTTAAAAAAAAGAACTATTTCAGCACAATGGAAACTTGAGCGATACTCCCAGTGGTACTGGGATGTGGAACTATCTTATGTCCATCTGTGCACTATCGGTACTCCCCAGCCTCAACTGAATGAAACTGTGGACCACAATAAAATTAAAACACTTCACTAAAATGGAAAGTTGAACGGTACTTCCCCCCCAAACGGTCCTGGGATGTGGACCTACCAGTTAAAAAAAATACATTCTCATCCAGGAGAAGGAAGAATATCCACTCAAGGGAATGGAAACTAACCTACACTGACGTGCCAAAAGCATTGAGACAGGAACCAATATCCTGTAAGATGCCCTATGGTGTTGTAAAGTGTAGTAACTAGATTGGCATCAATTTCACAAGTGGACAGTCAATGTGTAAAGGAATATTGAGTGCCGACTGGATAGCTACCCATAGCTCTAGGACATTTCTAGGTGCGGGGTCTCTGTTGTAAATGGATCTCTCCACCACATTCCATAAATGCTTGACTAGTCTCATGTCAGGTGAATGTGCAGGCCACACCATTCGTAGGAACTCTTCAGAATGCTCTGCGAACCAATTTTGGACAACTTGTGTCCAAAGACATAGTGCATGATCTGGCTGGAATGTCACATCATTGTGGGGGGTCCATGTAGACCATGATGGGCTGCAAATGGTCACTAAGCAGTGAAACATAGCAGGCACTGGTGAATATGTTTAGGCAGATCAGTGGACCCAATCCCTACAATGAAAACAGCCCCACAGCAGCATAGAACAACCACTAGCCTGCACAGTGCCTTGCTGACAACTGGAGTTCAAGGGGTCTATACAACACATGAGCCTGAAACAATTGGTACCATGACTCATTGGACAATGCCACATGTTGCCAGTCCTTTAGGGTCCAACTAGCAACCTCAAGAAACCAGATGAGGTACTGTCCCAAGTGTTGTCTTCTGCTACCATGTCCAATGGAAGCTAAATAACGCTGCATTGACCTATAAGATATGTGTGTGGGGCCTGCTGCATTGAATGTGGATGTGATTTCTGCAAGACTTGCTTGACTCTTTACATGGAGAATTCTAACCAGATGCCTCTGGCTATTCAATGTGATAGCTGTGATTGGTTCATTGAGTGCTGCAGGGATTGGCTGCGCCGCGGCACTCGAGAACCAATCAGAGCCAGCGCTTCCTGGAGGCGGGGTTTTTGAACCCCTGACCAGGAAGCACTTATGAAAGCTACAAGCAAGTGTGTCACGACCTTCTGAGGAGAACTGCAGTGGAGTGGACAGCGGCTGTTATGCAATGCATTCGTTCTTTTTTAATGCAGCGCAACCGTATTTTCAGGGTGGTGCTTCCAAAAAATTGTGTTATGGCTACCAGAAAACACAGTGATATCGCACAGAACATTGCTGCGATATCCTCTCAGTGATATTGCTGTCACCCGTGTAATAGAGGCCTTAAAACACTAGAAACCATTTGCAGCCGCTATAACTGACAGCCCACAATAACCAGATGACAGAGAGCACAGAGCATACTACACTGCTGCCGGAGAAGATTAGTAGAAAGCTCCATTACATCTGTCTGTAGAGGATTTACAGAAATCTCAGCTTCATCTACCTGATGATAAAGTGGGACATGTTCCTCTTCCTCTGGACAATCCTGGGAATATAGAGGACTGTGACATCTCTCTGAAGGATTTCTCTGACTGGATCCATCTATAGGAAATAACCAGAAACACTAAATACATTATATATCTGATGATCAGCTGATGGCGGGACTAGCCGACCCTCAAAACGGTCCTCTATAATCAATGAAGGTCTCCTCTTACCCGGTGATGGGAGGGGCTGATGATCCTCCATCATGACGTCCTTGTACAGATCCTTGTGTCCATCTAAATACTCCCACTCCTCCATGGAGAAATAGACAGTGACGTCCTGACACCTTATAGGAACCTGACACACACAATATACCGTCATCCTCCAGACTCCTCCCTTGGGGTTATCATATAATGTGCCCCATTCCCAGCAGCGCTCACCTCTCCGGTCAACAGCTCAGTGATCCTGTGGGTAAGTTCTAGGATCTTCTGCTCATGTATCAGTGAATGGGGTGAAGGCTCGGTGACGGGGCTTTGGGTTCGGCTGCCTCCTCCTGACACACGGGGGGTCACACACTCACCAGACAACCTCTTCACTACTGTGTAATCCTGTGGATAGTGAGACACTGATCACTACATGGAGGCTAAGAGTCCTTCACCTTTCCCGTTATTCCCCTGTTTATTACTAGAGATAAGAGTGACATCATGTGAAGCTCTCACCTCCCCAGTTATCCAGTAGATGATCTCCAAGGTGAGGTCTAATATTCGGGCAGCCATGTGGTCTCTGTCCTTCTCCATCCTCGGTGGGTTATTGATGGAAAAGACCATCGTCTTCATCTGTGAGAGTCCTGAGCCTAAGGAACCTGAGGGAGACAAGAACATCTTCCATGAAGGGTCTCACTACTAGGGGATTATAGATGATTAGTGACAGCATAGAATGGAGGTGATTTAGATATGAAGGAGTCTTATAGAATATTCTGATCAGTAATCTGGTATATATTAGTCAGCCACCCCTGTTATATAGTTAGTATAGGGCCACACAATATATACATCATCAAAGATCCTAAAGTCACTAGGATATAACATGTACAGATAAGTTAGTGCACCGACTCCAACATACAGATGGGACAAGAAAGTAGAGCGATCCCCACGGTTCCCCTTTTTGTCCGTCTCCTCATTACTTTCCATAGAGCAGATGAATGTGGCCGAAGGCTCGTGAAGAACACACATCTCTATTAGGGGGCATTTACAAGGGCGAATTTCCTGAATGATTTCTGTACCTACCTGCACATGTAAGCATTACATGAAGCTCAGCCTGACTCCTCCCGCATGTGTGACCGATCCAGTCCAAAAATTCATTGTAACTCTTTAAAGGGGTTGTCTCGAGGAAGCAGTGAATTTTTTTTTTGCCCAGTCCCCCTTATTAAGCATACATTACTAAGCATCCGTGTAAATGACTTTTCTAGCCAGTTTCTACTTACAGTTCCAGCGTTTCAGCAACTTATAAAAAGTTTCCCAAAGATGGCTGCCAGCTCTTTTCCCGTCGCTTGCTGTAGCCCGACGTGTGCCCTCCCGAGACGCTACCAGCTGTGTCTCCCTGACAACCAGACACCCCGCAGCCGCCGACCGGACCCACCGCGGCCACCGACCACAGCACACGCTCTTGGGCCACAGTCACCCACCGCCAGGCAGCAGGTAACCTACGCTAGGCCCCAGCTCCCCCGCGCTAGGCCCCGGGGCCCAGCGGCAGGCCCCTGACAACAGACGAAGGCTCCGGGGCCCGGCGGCAGGCATCTGACAAAAGACGAAGGCTCTGGGGCCCGGCGGCAGGCTCTGGGGCCCGGCGGCAGGCTCCGAGGCCCGGCGGCAGGCCCCTGACAACAGACGAAGGCTCTGGGGCCCGGCGGCAGGCTCCTGACAACAGACGAAGGCTCCGGGGCCCGGCGGCCGGCTCCTGACAACAGATAAAGGCTCCGGGGCCTGGCGGTAGGCCCCTGACAACAGACGAAGGCTCCGGGGCCCGGCGGCAGGGTTCGGGGCCCGGCGGCAGGCCCCCCAGCGCACACATCACCCCCGACCCCTCACTTACATGGGCGGCTTCACGGCAGGGCTGGGCTGGGCTTCTCGGCTGGGCTGGTGGGCTTCTCGGCTGGGCTCCTCAAGTTTCTGCACCATTCTCTAACAGAGGATGGTAGCAGAATGGCCGCTCCAGCGCGCTCCCGAGAAGTTACAGCTCGTCTGCACATGCGCAGAAGAGCTGTAGCGGCGAGCACACTGAAGCGGCTCGTGCTCAGAGCAGAAGAACGGACTGCGCAAGCGCGTCTAAAAAAGCAAGCCGCCGGCGATTTTAGACGGATCCATGGAGACATGGACGCTAGCAACGGAGCAGGTAAGTGAATAACTTCTGTATGGCTCATATTTAATGCACGATGTATATTACAAAGTGCATTAATATAGCCATACAAAAGTGTATAACCCCACTTGATTTCGCGAGACAACCCCTTTAACTGCTGGGGCACAATTCAAGAGTTCCTTCATACAGCAGCCAGACAATCCAGATGAAGCTCAACTCTTATTTGTAATCCCAAATTACAGCAATATCACAGGAGACGCCACAACACAGAACAATGACCAAGTGTCTGGCCACTTTCGACATGGTAGAAGATCCCGTTCACCGCTTATGATATCAGGGATATGGCGTCAATGCATCTCCCCAATCAGATGTCCATCAGCTTTCCTCATGGGTCCAGGATCTGGCCTCAGCATCAGATCCTGGCACCTTCCAAATGGCTCATCCCCTTCAGCTTAATTCAGCTACTACCCCCAGTCACATGAGCTCCGTCTTTTCACAACCCCATTTATGCTGAACAGGGATGGTATGTGTAATTAATTGCCCTAAACATATGATGAAGACAGATCCACCAGGTCCTGTGACCCCCTTCCCCACATACTATAAATTATTTTGGCTTTGTGCAGTCTGCCCAGGCTATTCATTAAACAAATCTACATGACGCCTCATGTGGCGCAGAGTGTGAATGCAGCAGAAATGCAGTCCTAAGTTCCCGCTCACGACCCGAAGGTGGAGGGGGCATGTGTGTGTGGGGACATGTTTTGTTTTACTTTCACTTTCAATGGCAGAGGATTGAGATCCTCAGAGATCTCAATCTCATGCTACTGCTGTGACAGCTGTAGCAGGAGATTCCTTCATCCCCACAGCATGTCCCCTCATCACTGGAGGTGTGCTGGATTATGGTTTTCTCCAGCAGGTTTCGGGGTATTTTGTAGCTTCCGAATTGTATAGTGTGCACACATCATCGAGCAGGTCAGACATAAGCTATCAGTCTCATATCCAAAATGGCTCTCTGGTCAGAAACACCCAGACAGCCCCTTTCATTGTAAAGCATAAAATGGGCGTGCAACAAATTACATCAGTAACATATAGGATTCTCATTTGTCGGATCATATAGAATCCCCCCTCCTTCCTGCCCACCTTCTCTCAAGTCCAATGTATAAGCAAGTCTTTGTCTCACAAACATGTGCTTAAAACTGAAACTGAAAGTAGATATCTCTTTGTTGAAGAAGATTCTGTGTGGGGGGATGGGGAGGACTGGGAAAACACTTAAGATGAACACATAAGCAGTAACATAACACTGTGATTTAACTCTTTCCTTATGCAGCAGAGTTCCACATTAGGCTGAAGTCACAAAACACACATAATACGTCTAGTTTAGTACAAATCGATAGACATTTTACACTGACTAATCATCATGTCTATCACAGAGGCTGGGACACTGCTGTCCCAGTGTCCAGTGATGGGGGGACATGCCAGGGAGATGAAGGAATATCCTGCTATAGCTGTCAGAGCAGTAGCAGGAGATCGCACTGCTCTCCCTGTTCTCTCATTGCTTTGAACGGGGCCGGGCAGCTGCTGGCTCTAATCAAAGCAGTGAAGGGACTCGCGGATGGGAGAGCTGTATCGGGCTGTCACTCACAGCCCGACATCGCTCTCAGCATGTTAGCGGTGAGTCTCCATTATAACGTCGATCTTCTAGTCATGTGACCGGCATCATCGGGAGTGCGTACGCTGAGGGAAGAGGGAGCAGCGCATCATGGGAACTACCCCAGCGGCGCAATCTTTGAAAAATCCTTCAGGCCAGCTTTATAAGGGGAAGAAAGGGAATAAAAAGGTTAGCAGGACAACCCCTTTAATAAAACTCAGCATAAGCAGTGATGTCAATCTATAGGCAGGACTATCTCCCAGGTCACACCCGGCCTGCAGGCTAGCTGGTTAGGCTTGAATTAACTACTTCTAGGGTCGCTATTAAGTATATATATTTATATAAAGATTTCCAACTTGTAATTGGCAGTGTTTAACTTATTACTTAACTAAGGCCTACATGAAGGATATAAACTTTAACCCCTTAGTGACGGAGCTTTTTTGCTTTTTTCCATTTTCGTTTTTTCCTCCCCCCTTTTAAAAAATTGTAACTCCTTTATTTATCCATCGACGTCGCTGTATGAGGGCTCGTTTTTGCGGGTGAGTTGTATTTTTCAAAGGTGCTATTTATTGTACCATGTAATGTACTGAAAAACTTTTAAAAAATTCTAAGTGGAGAGGAATTGAAAAAAAAAGACATTCCTTCATCTTTTGGTGCTCCCTGTTTCTACGGCGCACAAACTGCAACAAACATGACATGATAACTTTATTCTATGGGTCGGTACGGTTACTGTGATACCAAACAAATATAGGGGTTTTTTTTTTTTTTGCTGTACTACTTGTATTTTTTAAAAGATATTTAATTTTTTTAAATTATTTTCACTACTTTTTTTTGTTTAAATAATTAGTAAAACTTTATTGTTTTTTTTCACTTTCTTTCAGTCCCCAGGGGAGACCACAACCAGCGATGCTTTGATCGCTCCTGCAGTATGACGTAATACTATAGCGTTACATCATACTGCTTTTTGACAGGCAGTCTATCAAGCCACCCAACGGGAAAGGCTTGATGGGCAGTCTCCCAAGGCAGCCCTGGGCCCCGACTGCCATGACACCCGCACAGCTCCCCGATCTCACCGCGATTGACAGCGGCTGATTGCAGCTATTGCCGTGGGTGTCAGCTGTAATAAATAGCTGACACCCACGCTGTATGCATGCCACATATGCCAGCTGAGTCCCACATCCCATTTCACCACTTATTACTCCACATTTCCCAAAGCCCTGTCCCCAACTTCTGTGCTTGTAATTACTGTCGCCAGCCACTACACAGGGGTTGGAGCAGTGGCTTCCGCTCTGTCGCCGGTGTATTCTGGCACTGACAGATATATAGAATATAGAATTTCTGAATATAATAGTCTCGCCCTTTAATTTAGGCCAAGGGAAAGGCCCCTCCCATTAGTCCCAACCTGCTGCTGCAGTGTCGCCCTGTGAAGGACTCTCCCGGGTTGACATCTCTGCAGCTATAATAAACCGAGAGCCTAAGGCTTGGTTCACACAGGGCGGATTTGCCGCGGTTTTGTTGCGGTTTTTCCGTAGCGGTTTTGCTTCAAAGGTTAATTTGGCCTTGCGGAATTTTGTGCGGAAAAATCCGCAAGCGTTTTTTTCCGCAGCGCTTTTTTACTTTTTGCCACGTATTTGGTGCGGATTTAGCTGCGTCCATAGAGGTCTATGGACAAAAAAGCGCTGCGGAAAAGACTGAAGAATGGACATGCTGCATCTTTGAAAACTGCGCCGCAGTTGCATTTCGCACTGCGGCTGTGCGGAAAAAATCCGTTCTGTGAGAACAGCTTTTTGGCAAATCTCATTTGTGCTGCATTGCACTGCAAACGCAGCGGTTTTGCCACAGTGCGGAAATGCAACGGCAAACCGCGGCAAATCCGCCCTGTGTGAACCCAGCCTTAAACTCACTGAATTACCCTGACTGAAAAACCGCCTGCTGATAAATAAAGAAACAAGACGGGCGGACTACAAGTCACAGGCACCCCGACCAGCACTGTCCTGCAGAGGAGCAGACTAATAACTTCCGGATCTTCGGTGATGATGGGCTAAATCTTAGTGGCTACAGGACCTTTGGTGATGTCACAGTCATGTGACCAGTTATATACATGGGATGGATGGTGTAATGTTCGTAGCTAAAGGACCTTTCAGCTCTTACTGGTCACATGATGCAGAATTGGCATCTCCACAGTGTTAAAGGGGTTGTCCCGCGAAAGCAAGTGGGGGTATACACTTCTGTATGGCCATATTAATGCACTTTGTAATATACATCATGCATTAATTATGAGCCAAACAGAAGTTATTCACTTACCTGCTCCGTTGCTAGCATCCCCGTCGCCATGGTGCCATCTAATTTCAGCGTCTAATCGCCCGATTAGACGCGCTTGCGCAGTCCGGTCTTCTCCCTTCTGAATGGGGCCGCTCGTGCCGGAGAGCTGCTCCTCGTAGCTCCGCCCCGTCACGTGTGCCGATTCCAGCCAATCAGGAGGCTGGAATCGGCAATGGAACGCATAGAGCCCATGGTGCACCATGGGAGAAGACCTGCGGTCCACCGTGGGTGAAGATCCCGGCGGCCATCTTAGCAAGGTAAGGAAGAAGTCGCCGCAGCGCGGGGATTCGGGTAAGTACTATCTGGTTTTTTTTTTAACACATGCATCGGGTTTGTCTCGCGCCGAACGGGGCGCCTATTAAAAAAAAAACCCGTTTCGGCGCAGGACAACCCCTTTAAGTGCAGATCACATAACCATGACATCATTACAGGTCCTGCAGTCACTAGAGCAGACAGGTTAGTTTACCTCCAGCACACAGTGAGATGAGTAAGTAGACTCCTCCCCTCGGTTCTACTTGTTGTCAGTCTCCTCATTACCTTCCCCCAGCGGTAGAGTAGATGGCCGCAGGCTGCTGAAGCACATCTCTATGAGGCTCTGTTCACACCGGCATTGGAGGCTCCGTTCAGAGCGTGCGGCGCAGATCCGGCGTGTAATGACATACGATAAAGCCGTACATTATAGATTATACATTTAAACTCTAATATATATATATTTTCCTACCTTGTTATCCACATCACTTAGTTTTTTATGTTTTAACCAGCGGACTGATGAAGGGGTGTGACGCCGAAACGTGTTTTCACATGCTGGCTCCACACGTTATGTAATACAAGAGAAGCTTCTATCTCCAATATCCCCTTTATCTAGAGAGTTGCTCCTATTCACCCGTCCTTTCACCCTTCCCTCTCTGTACATTTACGCCCATCTAGGTGGGGCGTCATCTGGCAGGCAGCACCTCCACCATTTCAAGCACTTATTGAACCTCCACAGTCCTGGACTATCACCATTATTTGGGTTTTGCTCCTCCCTTACTTCTTGCCGCCATCTTTGCTTTTCCCATTGAATGTGCTGGCACAAATACATGGGCGCTTCTGCATTTATCTTCTGCAGGCGGTAATATGGAGTGTATTTGTACTAAACTCTGCAAGACGGGGCGATATTGGTATGCAGAAGGGGTTTTGATTGCTTAAATACGCAGCGTATTTACACAGCTGATATGCGTTTATTTAGTGGCCGGAAGTTGTGACTACACAGATTTATAGTGTAATGTTATTTTATTAATAAAGTTTTATTCTATTTATTTACAT
Source organism: Eleutherodactylus coqui (assembly GCF_035609145.1). Taxonomy (NCBI): domain Eukaryota; kingdom Metazoa; phylum Chordata; class Amphibia; order Anura; family Eleutherodactylidae; genus Eleutherodactylus; species Eleutherodactylus coqui. The sequence continues at coordinate 28,390,785 of NC_089839.1, forward strand.
TGCTAAAATGTAGTTGATAACTAGAGAACCATAGAGCCCAAAACCCCGGAGTGTATACACAATGAGTCTATTCTCATGCACCTGTCTAGCCCCCCAGCTCTATGCTCCTGGGAGGACCCAGAGTCTATAAATACATCCGCCCAGTTCTAGAGAGATCAGTGGGTGTTGTAGTTCTGGTCAGTGACAGAAGCAAGTAGAGTTCTGAAGGAATTAGTGCAGCGGTGAGGGAGAGGTGAAGTTAATAGTGAGAAAGCAAGAAATAAGAAAGTATAAGATGAAGCTATTTTCCACCTTCCAGCCCAACCTCTCCCCATCTCCATATCAGTATCTGGCACCATCGTAACCCCCAGACAGCACGCCCGCTGTTTTCGGATCACACTGGATTCTGACCTCTCCTTCACCCCCCACATCCAATCTCTGGCCCGAACATGCCAGCTGCACCTCAGGAACATCACTAAAGTCCATCCGTTTCTCACCACAGACACGTTAAAGGCACTCGTTGTCGCTCTCATCCATTCCCGAATTGACTACTACAACTCGCTGCTCATCGGCCTTCCCCACACCAGACTCTTCCCTCTCCAATCCATACTAAATGCAGCTAGACTCATTTTCCTATCCAGCTGTTTCTCAGATGCCTCTGCACTATGCCAATCACTGCACTGGCTGCCCATCCATTACAGATCTAGATTCAAACTCCTCACCCTCACCCACAAACTCTCCATAGCACCGCACCACCGTACATCACTTCCCTTCTGTCCATACATCACCCAGCCTGCACACTCCAATCTGCTAACACATTCACATTAAACGACCCTCTAATCCGAACCTCACATGCTCGCCTCTCGGACCTTTCTAGAGCAGCATCGGTCCTCTGGAACACACTAATTCAAAATATCTGTATAATCCCAGATTTTATATATATAGATATAGGTAGATTAAAAAAAAAAAAAAAAAAAAAAATATATATATATATATATATATATATATATATATATATATATATAATAAAACAGAGATATTCATCTCGCCACGCTGTTCCCCGCACTGCCGTTCTGGTCCTCCAGATGGTCTATTTTTTTCGGCTGCAACGATCACGTGATTGTTTACTCAAGCGACTGCTGCAGCCAATGGGAGGCCCCCAGATGGGATATCATCAGTGATGTTCCATAAACCAGCTGGGGCTTCTACATCACAAGCAAACATGAGCGGTTTACTGGAAGGTACCGGGCCACAGGACCGGGAGGCATCATGGGTCGGATCAGGGGCACTGAACCACCGAAACAGCACTCTGGATCCACAGTGAGCATATTATTAAAATATAGTTGTATGATAGAGAAAAAACGACATAAAAAGGAAATGCACACTCTCATAGTAAATGTTAGTGAAATAAATATGAATCCATGTTCTATCTTATGTGGAGCGATTTTGTAAGCAAGAAGCCATTTTCTATGCCTCTTTTTCACTGTATTCATTTGTCCTATTCTGGAGGATTTATGGATATTAAATGGTTATTTAATAAGCCTTGAGTGAATCACTAAGGGTTTTGCTCCAGAAGATGGCTATTGTGACATTTAGACTGGCTGACGAGTCAAACTGACATGTTCCTAACTGTTCACATATGTTCCTAAACATTCTCTCTAAACAACTTATTGTTTAGATTTACTGTTCCAAGAAGTTAATCATGTATGATCAAATCTGCGCCTGCGTGCGTCTGATTGGCATTTAAAATGTAAAATTCTTGGGGGGCGTGGCCAGCGAATGCCGAGATAGGATGTGTGTGAGACGGGCTCCCGCTGTACTCACCTTTCCCGGGCAGCAACCTCCCTCAGAACCGCGAATTTTGCCCATCCAGGATAGGATGGGCAAGAAGAACATCCCAGAGACAAAAGCGGTGGCGGAAGAGGGGCAATGGAGCGGTTTCTCGGCGCTCCTGGTCAGAGCGGCGGGAAGCAGGCAAAGATAGCGCCGGCATCCGCTCCGACGAGATCACGTGGGTCCCAGTACTCCCCGCCGAGCACTGTGCCGAACAACCCGGCTCTGCCGCCGCTGCGGTCACCATCGCTTGGCACCCCACGGAGGAAGAAGGAGACAGCCTCCACACACCAGGGGCTTTCAGCACGGGAGGCTCCCGCACCTGAGATGCCAAAGGAAGCAGGAGGGAGCGACAAAACAGTGAGTTGCACCAACATGGACTCCCCCTCAGCACATGCAGCCACATCCACAGAAGCCTCACCTGCTGCACATTACACCTTTACCAACACTAAAAGGGGCAATGACCCGCCGGGGTGGTCGATGTCCCCAAAGAGCAGCATACCTAGCAGCCCGGCTGATAACCTACATGAAGGGGAAATCTCTAATAAGGACACTGAACAATGGAAAATCCACATAATGTCAATCTCCACAAAAAGTGAGCTCCAAGCATTGTTCACAAAATTTGAAACATCTAACAAGCAAGCCCTTGACCGTATCCACTCTGATATTCGGCAGATGGGACACAGATTGCTGCAGGTAGAGAAGGCAGGCACAAGAGGACACAGTGGCCATTTTAGAATCACACAGGCAAGCCATATAATTTCAAACTGATCAAATCGCCAGCCTGACTATGCACATAGATGACCTCGAAAACAGGAATAGACGAAACAATCTTCGCATCCGAGGTTTATCTGAAGAAGTAGAGGACCTCCAATTAGAGACTTGGGCGCAAACATTTTTTCTACAATTACTAGATCGCGCACCAGACAATCCGATCATAATCAACAGGATACCTAGGGCGCTGGGACCCAAGACGACTGATCCAAACAGACCAAGGGATATAATATGCAGGATCCACTTTTTTAGAGAAAAATAATCCATTATGCGCGCTGCCAGAGAAAAGGGGAATCTTGCGCATGATGGCAAACCATTTGTCTTACTTCAAGACCTTGTGCGCCACACTCTCCGCCTCAGGGGCGCTATGAGGCCGCTACTAGCATTGCTCAAAGAAAGGGACATACCATACCGCTGGGGATACCCATTCTCCCTGATTGCTAGAAAAGAAGGCAAGTCAGACACATTTTGCATGCTAGGAGACCTACCTAAATTTTTGGGGACCTTCCAGCTCCCAATGATTGCACTCCCCGATTGGCCAAACGCACCAACCTTGCTGGCTCCAACAGCCCAGGAGCGCTGGCAGACCGTACAACCCAAACAGCGTCACGAGCGCCGTAGAGGACCTGAAACCAGCACCTGATGTCTCTTGCCCCACAGTGAAACCTTCATGAGGACTAGCCAGGGACTCTACTGAAGGAAGACAAAGAGACTCGGGAGCTAGACCTCCTCTGATCCCCCTCCTCACGCACGACCCGACCTTTTGGCGTGGGGAGAGCATAAAAAATGGCCTGACTGCCCGGTTGGCAGCACCTTCTTTCGCTGCTGGAACATTCGTCGCTCATAACATCTTCAAGTTACTTTTCTATATCGGATTATCCGTTCTGATCTGCCGTCGTTTGGAGGTTATTTGCAGGGTCCCTCTTGGGTACCCCAAATGTTACAATAATTATTTGGGGGGGCGGTGAGGGTGGGGGCCGGTCCCGTTCTGCCTGGCGCCCTACCACTCCCCGTCTAGGGTGAAATGTCGCACAAAGCTGCGACTACAACACCTCTCACCATGATAGCGTATGCGGCCGCTAAATGCCGCAGGTTTTTTTCTGTAAACCTCTCTTTCTTTCCCCCCCTCTCCTACCCTCTTTCTGTCACCCTACCCACCCGCACCCTGGTCTCTAAACAATCCCAGTACCTGAGTATTGATTATGGCTAGCATCACATTTGGCACTTATAACATGAGAGGGTTGAACAGACCTGCCAAGAGGGGGCAAATACTGGATCACCTGCACAGACATAAAATTATGATTGCACTCCTGCAGGAAACTCATTTTCAAGTAAATAAAATCCCTAAATGTAAAAATCGCAATTATGCAACATGGCAGCACAGCCCGCACCCTCGTAAAAAAGCGAGAGGAACCTCTATAGCCATACACAAACAACTCACCCACAAATTCATTTCCTTGTCAACTGGTGAGGACGGAAGATATGTCTTCCTAAAAATTCAAATTTGTAATGAGATTGTTACTATCACTAATATATATTTCCCAAAGCAAGCGCAGATACGCTTTGGAATCCGAGTACTGGGGGCCTTGAGAACCTTCGCGGACGGCTCCAATATACTGTTAGGTGGGGACTTCAACCTCTGCATGGAACCCTTACTCGACTCCTCTGAGAGTAAGTCTGTAATTACACACACATCACTGCGCAGGCTACGTAAGGAGTTGGCTAGCCTCAGACTCATCGACCTGTGGAGGACTCTACACCCTAAAGAGAGAGACTACAGTTTCTTTTCTCTGTCCCATAACTCATACCAACGCCTAGACTACCTATTCATCTCACATAAACTGCTAGACCGTGACCCCTTAAGTACCATAGGCCCCTTCATCTGGTCAGACCATGCTCCGGTATGGGGATCGATCAGATGCGCCACACAAGACACCACTAACATCAACTGGTGCTTAAATGAGAATCTGTTGATGGATTCAGCTTGCACACAAGCGATACAACGGGCCATTGAAAATTTCAACATAGACCATTCAGCAGATAGCACCCCAGACCCTACAAAATGGGAAGCTCTCAAATGTGTACTCCGAGGAATCTTTATCTCCCACGGGGCACGCCTGAAAAAGGAAAGAGCAACCATCTTGAAGGATCTGTTGTCCCAAATGACTCACCTTGAAAATATAAACAAGAAAGACCCGTCAAATGCGAGGGCGTCGGAAATTTCGGAAATACGTGGCCGGATTCTGCAACTGCTGGACCAGGCCTCTCTAAGTCAACGAGACAGAGCTAGAGGATACTTTTACGAATATGGGAATAAATGTGGTAGAGGACTAGCTAAAGCACTAAACCCACAATCCCCGCAGACCTACATCTTCACAATTAACACACCAGATGAAGGTCTAGTTAATACCAACACCAAAATAGTAAATGGCTTTCATAAATACTACCATGCTCTATATAATCTGCTGGATAGGCTTGGGGACCAAGATGAAGCTCTGCTACAGGACAGAGATAATTACTTACTTAACTTTGCTCCCAAGCGCATCTCGGAAACAGTTGAGGGCGAGCTCGAGGGAGACATCACCCTCGAAGAAGTAAAAGAAGCTATTCAGTCCCGGAAAATTGGAAAGAGCCCGGGGCCAGATGGCTTCACATCCTGCTTCTATAAACTTCTTGCAGAGAACTTGGCCCCCCTAATGCTTAACGCATTCAACTCCATATCCAGCTCCTGCCCCTTTCCTGCTCAAGCACTACAAGCAGTGATAACGGTTATTCCCAAGACAGGGAAGGATCCCGCATCCTGCAGCGGCTACAGACCGATATCCCTTTTAAATGTGGATACTAAGATTTTTTCAAAGATCTTAGCTACCCGTCTGCAATCCTGTATCCCCTAACAAATTCATAAGGACCAGGTGGGTTTTGTCCCGGGGAGGGAGGCAGGGGACAACACAATCAGAACACTTGCCCTCGTGTCCCGGGCGCGTGCCTCTGGGGATCCCCTGTGCCTGCTCTCGGTGGACGCAGAGAAAGCATTTGACAGGGTGGGATGGAGGTTCTTGGAGGTGGTGCTGGGACGGGTGGGTATGGGACCAAGACTCAAGAGCTGGGTAATGGCACTATACAAGTGCCCCTCTGCTCGGGTCCGGGTCAATGGTCAACTCTCGCCATCCATACAAATACGTAATGGCACGAGACAGGGTTGTCCTGTGTCTCCCTTCCTGTACATCCTAGTGATGGAGACCCTGGCAAACGCTCTCTGAACAAACACTAATATTAGCGGCTTTAGAATAGATAGTAAGGAAAATAAAATAGCCCTATATGCGGACGACCTGCTGGTATATGTAACAAACCCCAGAATCGCTCTTCCTAGCGTCCTAGCAGAATTTAAAAGGTTTGGGAAACTTTCCAATTTTAAAGTGAACCTCAGTAAGTCAATAATTCTCAACGTCACTCTAGCGGACTCAGAAGTGGAAGCCTTGAAACCCACTCTCCCATTTAAATGGAAACGGGACGATCTCAAATACCTAGGTGTCATAATCACAAAAGACTTAGACAAGCTCTTTGTAAAAAACTATAAACCCCTCCTTGCCACACTAGAAGCAGATTTTAAAAGATGGCAATTGGTCCCCATGTCCTGGTTCGGCAGAAGAAACGCAATAAAAATGAAAGCTCTACTGCGATTCCTCTACCTGTTCCAAACAGTGCCCATTCATATACCCAGGTCAATCTTAGTGCAGATTAGGAAAGCTATCATGGCTTTTATTTGGGGGGGTGGTAGGCCCAGGCGCAACTGGAGGACCCTCGCCGGTCCCAAGGACCGAGGAGGCAGGGGCATCCCAAATGTTGCCTTATACCATAAAGCAGCACTGACTAAACGGATCCTAGATCTATTCCACAGCAGAGCCCAGAAACTGTGGGTAAAGATGGAACAAGACTCGGTTCCCTTTAATGGCGGAGGAGTCATTTGGGTCCCAGGCAACGGGAAACATAAAGGCTTGGGCTGGTCCCCATTTATGGAAGACTTAGTCTTGACCTGGCTAAGACCAGCGACCAAAACGGGCATGATCCTTAGACCAGGCCCACTCACTCCCCTGGTCAGCAATATAGACGCACAATATAGATATCTTTTTAAAAGGTACCCCCCCTGACGAATGTTATCACAGACACGATTCTTCGGGTCAGAGACATAACTCTAGGGGACGGATTCAAAACACTACATGAACTATTGGAAGGACAAAGACCCCCACCCGGAGCGTGGTTTCAATACCTACATCTGCGTCATTATGCGGGGACCTTAGGTGACGCACACCAGATAAGATGCCCACTGACCACCTTCGAGAAGATGTGTCTCTCGGCCTCTACGGCTCAACAAAAAATATCATCACTGTACAGGATGTTAGTAGAGGAAGACAGTCGTAATGGTAACAAGGATCTAGAGCGAGAATGGGAGAGGGACCTCGGAATCACACCCCCAGAGGAGTCGTGGAGGAAATCATACATTGTAACCCACAAAATAAATGTATCCAGTAAATTACAAGAATTAAACTATAAAATCTTAACAAGATGGTACCGAACCCTGGTGGGACTAGCCAAAATATTCCCCCAGTACCCGGATACCTGCTGGAGATGCCAAAGAGAAACCAGTACGTTAGTCCACATATGGTGGTCTTGCTCCCAGATCCGCCCCCTCTGCCAGGAGGTCAATGCCTTGTATTCCTGTGTGTGTAGATGCAAAACCACCTTCACGCCAGAAATGGCCTTGCTTTCCATGTTTCCAGGTTCAATAGCCCACTCTAAAGGTTCCCTACTTAGATTTTTCGTCCTGGCCATGCGCCAGATAATCCCCAGAAACGGAAAATCTGCGACAGCCCCCTCAAGATTGATGTGGCTGGAAGCGTTAGATCACATAAGGTATATGGAGGAACTTTGCGCAAAAGACGAAATGAGACACAACAAATATATCTTAACGTGGTTGACCTGGAACCAATTCTGACTCTCCCCTGACTTAAATGCGTGGCTCGACAACGGAGTTCTGTCCGCATCTACAGCCACCTCCATAACCAGCTCCATCAAACCATAAACCATAATCCTACTGCTATCTACCTGAAAATAAGGGTCGCCTACTACCCACCCCCGCCCACCTCCCACCTGTTCTCTCTCTAACTGTCTACTTAAAGCTCCTCCCCTTCCCTTTCTCTCTCTCTCTTTTCTTATTTCTGTTGTTTATTACTCGTTGTTAAATAACTAATTTCTGACCCACCAGGGCACACAATTGTTATAATAGTCTTGTTTATACAGAAACACAAAGAAACTGCCCTAGAGACAGAGAACGTGGATGGAAAATGAAGACAGATTGAGTATATGATAATTATAACTATGTTTATTCATGACATTTCTCCACAATGTTGTAACCGATGTTTATTCATGGCGGACTAAATAAATAAAAAATGTTTGAACCATAAAATTCTTTATCCTGCATATTCATATTTTGTTTTTCTTTTGACCAATGGTAACAAATGAATTATAATAGATTTGATGTGTTGTAACTGAATATGTGCCCCTATAAAAGCCGATGCCTCTCAATCAACAGACAAATAACTTTCACCACATCAAGCAGTGTGTGGTTTGACAAGTTATTTCCTGGCCCGTATATACTTCTAACCAATTTGAACCCCAGAGGCATATTATAGAAAAAATTATTTGCACCAACATAGACAAACATATGTAAGCTTTATTAAGGACACGAAGAATTAAAAACACTTAAAATCAAAACAAGACAAAACATGTCTCACTCAGAGAATAATTTATCTAAAGGCCCTTTTATATGGAATGAACTGTTGGGCACATATACCCTCCCAGCGATAATCAAACCTGTGCTTTTCACAGGGATGAGCACTCAGTGACTGGAGGTAGAGCGGGACGGAGATTCACAATGAACAGGCCGTCATTCCTAAGTGAACGACTACCCGTTTACATAGGCTGATCTTTCATTCAATTTTCTGCTTGCAGAAACTTAATGACGAACAAGAAATAAACTTACCAAATTGCTCCATAAACTACTAACATGGTTACTAACAGTATATTTAGTGGAAGCGTTTTTATTCCAGGCCCGCCTCTACACGGGCGCTGGTTAGTGTCCTACCTGAGGTGTTTGGTCAGACAGCGGACTGCATTCAACTAAATACCTCTGTCTATAAATTCTGTGTGAGGCTTATTTACTTCAACCATATACTGTGTTATATACATTGCTCTTTCCATTTGTATTAAACATCTTCCCTATTCTCCATCTAGGGACAGATTTGGCCCCCTAGGTTCCTACTGTGTGGCCGCCCCTATTGGAGCAATGGCCCTGCTATATTGGTTAGGGGTAGCATTCCTATCCTGGTATATCTGTTGCTGTTACTTGCCCTATTTTGTGTTCCATACATTTTGGTGTTATAATGCATGTCTATATGTATCCATTGCAGACATAGGTTACATCTAGATCCGACCTGTTGGGGAGGCTCTGTACTTGAGCTCTGCACGAATGTAGCAATAATGAACAGGGAGTGGTCCGGAGGGGCCCAGCACTATACGCATGCACAGAAGGCCGGCGTCTGGTCCCGGGGGACCAGATCAGCGGGGGACAGCACGAAGGATGGGGGTGAGTACACTCAGCTGCCCCCATAGATCCGTTTCATGAGGGCAGCTGAATCTTTAACTTTTTAAAAACTTTTTTTTCACTTTATTGTGATCGGCGCTATCCATTGGACAGCTTTCTTGTATCTTTTCCGGCTCACATAAAATTTAATGAGCAATATGTAGTGAACAGAGGAAATCGGCAGTGCTATTGCCTCTATGGGACCCAGTACGTACATGACTGACGTGTCCCCAATATAGAAGAGCTGCTGGATCTAAGCAGACCCAAAGCAGCTGTACTAGATGCAGATGGCATGACAGTGAGCTGCTTTTCACCTGTAACTGGGGTTCCCATGGATGCCCCAATTATAGTGGAAAAATGCTAAATAGAAATGTCTTTTTTGATGTCATAGGGAACATGTTAGGAAAAGATATATAAAAAAATACTAATAAAAAAAATGTAAAAAAAAAAAACAACACACCCCACACCAATCTTGTAATGCAACACTATACAAAGTATACATCAAAATGACCAAAACAATTAACCCATTCTCATACTTTATTAACATTTGCAATTTACACTAACATAAAGAACTAAACAAAAAAAACTTTTTATTTTATAACTTTTCATACATATTACCTCTAATAAAACAAAAAAAACTAACTTTTTTTAAAAAAAAGAAAGGTACTAAAAAACAGACCTATGCATCACAAAAATATACAAAATGCATTTTTGTAAAGCAAGAAAAGAAAGTTATGACGGTTGAATCACCCAGTGTGCTAAATCTCTAAAAAGTGTCAGGTCACAAAGGACCAAAACACTCTGATCGTTAATAGGTTAATCCAGATCCAATGGGTCCTATGTTTTCCAAAGGGTGCCTGTACACGCAACATTTCTCTGTAGCAAAATACAAATGAAGCTCCGCTGATCACCGACCAGCACTTGTACACATTAATTCAAACAATGGGATGAGTTCATATGCCGACCAGCAATCAGCAGAGCTTCACCTGTGCTTTACCATGGAGAAACCCTGCGTGTACGGGAACCCAAAGAGTAGCTTTTAATCATGTAGAATGAGCCAAATCTTTGATTTAGGTTAATGAAGTCTCATTCCTCAGTCACTTATTGTAGAGTCCTACTCTTGGGAAATAGGCCATAGAATAAAAAAACATGGTCCGTAATACTGATCATTATCAGATGACCGTTTTGTTTGCTGCATACTTTAATATGCAAATCCTCAATCAGCTTTAGTTGCGGCATACAAGGGGTAAGGCGATGACTGACAACCATTCCCATCAGAATGGTGGCTATGTTTTACAGTCCTGCTCCTGATTGTGTGGGCACAGTGGCGGTGTGTACTCAATCTGAGCATTATAATTGTTTGGCACATGTCCTTTGAGAAGTCCTGCCTGCACCGTCCTGTTATGCTATGGCTCCTGTTGGGGGTAAGTTATACATCAGAAGGCATCCCAAGAGTCTGATCACACATCGCGGAATAAATCCACACTAAAATCCACCTGCGGATCTTCATAGTAAGATTAATTATAATGTATGAAAAACTGCTGTGAAGATCTGTAGCATTTCCACAACAAATAGAGCATGCTGCGGATGTGAAAGTTTGCAGTTTGACTATCTTCACTGCTGATTTTTTTCCACTATAAGTGCATGAGATTTCTTAAGACCCAATTCTCTACACTGTACTATACATTGGCGCAGAATTTCAGCTTGCATTCTACAGCTGAAATTCGGCAGGAACTACATTGAGTTTGAACTCATCCTTAGCCAGGTTCAGACAAGCATACTGTAACACATCCGTAATACAGACAAGTTACAGATGACATTGCACTGTATGTTATCAGTATTTGCCTCAGTGCTTGCTGCCATTTGTTTTATTCTCTGCAGGGCAAATATGGATCCCTTTTTGTTCAATAGAAAATAAAACGAATAAAATGCAAAAATGGAGGCAAACAGAGACATAAGAAGGTCATGCTGGGTTTTTGAAACAGCTATGAAAAATGCAGCCACATGAGTAGATATATAGATTTACATTAGCTCCATATTCTGGTCCACAAAACATGGACCAAAGTTAATATACGCTCATTTGAAAGCGGTCTGAGGCAGCAGATCCTACAATGAGGTTCCACGATTGTGAAATTTACAACATTCTGAACATTAAGGCCTCCTTCCCACGAACGGATTTCCGCCGCGTAAATCGCGGCGAAAATCCGCGGCGTTGCCCGCAGCTATTAGGTTCTATTGAACCTAATAGCACAATGCTCACGATGCGTAATTCCAGCGCGGAATTACGCACCGCGATTTCTCCCGTCCTCACCCGCAGCATGCTCTATTTTCTGCGGGTGAGGACGGGCTGTACGCACTGACGGCTTCCATTGCAGTCAATGGAAGCCGTCCGTTCACGCTATCTCCCGCTGTAACCAGCGGGAGATAGCGTGAAAAAACGCTTTCCCGCCCACCGCCGCGCGTCATCTGACGCCAAATGACGCGGCCGGCCGCGTCACGTGACACGCTCGGTGACGCGGCGGTGGTGGGCGGTGACGGGCGGTGACGCGGCGGTGGTGGGCGGGGAAGCGATTTCACGCTATCTCCCGCAGGTAAGTATAGGGGCTCTGGGGGGCGCCGTGACGGGCTTCACTGCGTAATATTACGCAGCGGACCCCGTCACGCTCGTGGGAAGGAGGCCTAAAATGATTTCTCTCCTGCATGAGTTCTCTGATGTTTAATCAGCAATAACTTCTTACTAAAACATTTCCCACATTCAGTACATGAAAATGGCTTCTCTCCTGTGTGAGTTTTTAAATGGGCCTCAAGATTTCCTTTCAGATGAAAACATTTCCCACATTCTGCACATGAAAATGGCTTATCTCCTGTGTGAATTTTTAAATGAGCCTTAAGATTTCCTTTAAAGGGGTTGTCCCGCGCCGAAACGGGGGTTTTTTTTTTCAACAGCCCCCCCCATTCGGCGCGAGACAAACCCGATGCAGGGACTTAAAAAAAAAAACCGCACAGCGCTTACCTGAATCCCCGCGCTCCGGTGACTTCTTACTTACCTGCTGAAGATAGCCGCCGGGATCTTCTCCCTCGGTGGACCGCAGGGCTTCTGTGCGGTCCATTGCCGATTCCAGCCTCCTGATTGGCTGGAATCGGCACGTGACAGGGCGGAGCTACAGGGAGCCGTTCTCCGGCACGAGCGGCCCCATTCAGAAAAGAAGACGACCCGGACTGCGCAAGCGCGTCTAATCTAGCGATTGGACGCTGAAAATTAGACGGCACCATGGAGACGAGGACGCTAGCAACGGAGCAGTTAAAGGGGTTGTCCCGAGGCAGCAAGTGGGTCTATACACTTCTGTATGGCCATAATAATGCACTTTGTAATGTACATTGTGCATTAATTATGAGCCATACAGAAGTTATAAAAAGTTTTATACTTACCTGCTCCGTTGCTAGCGTCCTCGTCTCCATGGTGCCGACTAATTTTCGCCCTCCGATGGCCAAATTAGCCGCGCTTGCGCAGTCCGGGTCTTCTGCTTTCTTCTATGGAGCCGCTCGTGCCAGAGAGCGGCTCCGTGTAGCTCCGCCCCATCACGTGCCGATTCCAGCCAATCAGGAGGCTGGAATCGGCAGTGGACCGCACAGAAGAGCTGCGGTCCACGAAGGTAGAAGATCCCGGCGGCCATCTTCAGCGGTAAGTATTGAAGTCACCGGACCGCCGGGATTCAGGTAAGCGCTGTGCGGGTGGTTTTTTTAACCCCTGCATCGGGGTTGTCTCGCGCCGAACGGGGGGGGGTTTAAAAAAAAAAAAAACCCGTTTCGGCGCGGGACATCTCCTTTAAGTGAATAACTTCTGATAACTTCTGTATGGCTCATAATTAATGCACGATGTACCTTACAAAGTGCATTAATATGGCCATACAGAAGTGTATAGACCCACTTGCGGATGAACTCGTCACGCCGGCGGCACGTCGCCGACGTGCTGCGCGCATGCGCCGGGCACATCCGCCGAGCCGAAGCAAGAAAGATCCGGCCGTGAGGAGAGAAGACATTCCCGGCACACTGCGGGTGAGTTAATTCTTTTAAATTCCTATTTTAGGTCTCCCGCGGATCCGGACGGCTTCCATAGGCTTCAATAGAAGCCCGCAGGAGCCGTCCCCGCGGGAGACCTGCACGAAAATGGAGCCATTTTTTTTTAAATCACTTTTATTGACCATCCGCGGGTATTTATCTACCCGCGGGTGGTCAATGCATCCCTATGGGGTGCGGATCCGCATGCGGGTGATCCGCTGCGGATTTTAATTCTTATTTTGCCCGTGGACATGAGCCCTTAGAGATATGAGGTGTCCATGATGGCCTCTACTCCAGTCTTCACCTGGAGTAAAACAAATAACGATTTTCCCCCTATTTTTCTTTTTTTCAATTAACCAATCAAGCTTAATTAAAACAATAGAAAAGCAACATACTAAAATGGAAATACAAGAAAGGCCTTCTGCACACAGGCGGAAATTCTGCAACGGGATTTCCCGCAGAATTTCCGCCCATGCATGCTGCCTTAGGAGTGCATTGGATAATGCAATCCTATGCAGACAGCCGTGTTTTGACCGCGTGAAAACTCGCCAGTAAACTAATCCCGGCATGTCCTATTTCTGTGCAAGCCTCACAATACCCACACAGAAACGTCACGGCTGACGCGCTGGCTCAGCATTGCGCATGTGTGGCTGTGCATCAGCCAGCACATTGTAGTGCAGAGAGAAGACGCCGGACGGGTGAGTATAAGCTCAATACTGGGGCACGAGTCGCATCCTGCTGCAAGAATACTCGCAGCGGGATCCAACCCGGCCGTGTGCAGGTGGCCAAAAATAGTATAACATATGATAAGTAAATCACTTGTAAATATATAGAAGAGACAGAAGACAAACAAAAACATAGTATTTGTAAACACTTTTTTCTGTAAAGATTGCAGAATATAATTTCTAGTAGAGATAGCTAAAATTTAAAGGAGTTTTCCAGTAAAATACTATTGATGACCTATTATCAGGATAGGTCATCAAAAGTTGATCGGCCGGGGTCCATCGCTCAGGACTCTGGCCAATAAGCTGAGCAGGAGCATACTGTCAGCTCTGCAAATACATAGAGGCTGGATTGGAAGCCTCTGCGCTGACCTCCATATAGGCACTCTAGGTACGGCCCCCATTGATTTCAGTGGGAACCGTGCCTGCAGTTACAAGCACCAGCCTTTACACAGAGCAGTGTATTTGCAGCGCTGACAGCATGCGCCCGCTCAGCTAATCAGTCAGAGTCCTGAGCGATATCCAAAATATACTCATTGTAAAATAAAAATCAAGCACCTAGAAGGAGTTGTCATTCAGGGGTATGTATATTTCAGTTTATTATTTTAACGCAGCTAGGCCTATTGAATAGGAGTTGTCTGGTAAATGGATAACCCCTTTAATCACTTTTTCTATATTCTGTTCATTTTAGCAGGTGGGTTAACAAAAAATAGCAATTGTTTTTCCCTCTTTAAGATGTTCTTGATACCAAACCGTGTAGCACAGAGCATAATGCTGTTTCAATAACTCCCATGTAATGGAAATACCATAGTGGCTGTGCTACGCTGTTTCAATAATGCCCCTTCACTTCAATGGTAGTTATGGTAACTCCCAACTAGGTGGACGGGAAATCAGCCATGGGTTTCTCATCTAACCGGGTAATGTGACAGCCCCTTTAGTCCTGTGATCATATCTATCAGACACTTATGGCATATACTGTGAGTATAATATTACATATTAAATGGGGCTTTCCAACACTAAATTATTGATGACCCATCCTCAGGCTCGGTCACTAATAGTTGATTAGGGAGGAATCAGCTGTATAGTGGCTGTGCCTGGTATTGCTGCTCCATCCCATTCACTTGAATGGGATGGAGCTGCTCTGAGGTCATGTGATGGAAAATGTGATGTCAATGGCCCATTTCAGTCAGGTGATCAGAAAAGATCTAGAGATGAGCGAACGTGTTCGTCCGAACTTGATATCCGTGCGGATATTAGGGTGTTCGGGATGTTCGTTATTCATAACGAACACCATGCGGTGTTCGGGTTACTTTCACTTCCTTCCCTGAGACGTTAGCGCGCTTTTCTGGCCAATTGAAAGACAGGGAAGGCATTACAACTTCCTCCTGTGTTGTTCCAGCCCTATACCACCCCCCTACTGTGAGTGGCTGGCGAGATCAGGTGTCCGCCGAATATAAAAGTCGGCCCCTCCCGCGGCTCGCCTCAGATGCCTTGCGAGTTAGATGAGGGACAGTGCTGTTTGTACCGGAGCTGCTGTAGGGAAAGAATTTGTAGTTAGTGTAGGCTTCAAGACCCCCAAAGGTCCTTATTAGGGCCACTGATAGCTGTGTGTTGGCTGCTGTTAGCAGTGGCAATTTTTTTTTCTTCTCAAAATCGGCTCTGCAGAGCGTTGCACCCGGCATTAGGGACAGAAGTGTTGCATAGGCAGGGAGAGTGTTAGGAGTGAGTGTAGCCTTCAAGAACCTCAACGGTCCTTTCTAGGGCCATATTTAACCGTGTGCAGTACTGTGCTGGCTGCTGTTAGCTGTGCTGCATTTTTTTTTTCTTCTCAAAATCGCCTCTGCAGAGCATTGCACCCTCCATTGATACTGCAGGGAAAGAATTGTGTAGGCAGGGCCACAACACAGTTATTATTCATTGAATATACGCAGTGCGGCCTTTTGCTTGTAAAACAAGTGAAAAAAATTCTATTTGACCTGCCTCTGTCCGTCCTGTGGAGTGTGGACACGTGTGAGCTGCGTGTACAACGTTAAAAAATCAGACGCACCCAGCTACGGTTTACTGCTGGCTTCGCCATGTGCTTTCCTTAATTGGGAAAAAAATACCTGCTCTGCCAGAGTTATAATAACTCTGCTACCCTCAAGTTCTGTGACACATTAGCAGGGCCACAGCACAGTTATTAAACTTCTCATGTTCATTGAATATACGCAGTGCTGCCTTTTGGTGGAAAAAAACTGAAAAAAAAACTATTTGTCCTGCCTCTGTCCGTCCTAAGGGCTGTGTGTACGTGTCGGCTGCGTGTGCAACGTTTAAAAATCAGACGCACCCAGCTACGTTTTACTCCTGGCTTCGCCATTTGCTTTCCTTAATTGGGAAAAAAATACCTGCTCTGCCAGAGTTATAATAACTCTGCTACCCTCACGTTCTGTGACACATTAGCAGGGCCACAGCACAGTTATTAAACTTCTCATGTTCATTGAATATACGCAGTGCTGCCTTTTGGTGGAAAAAAACTGAAAAAAAATCTATTTGTCCTGCCTCTGTCCGTCCTAAGAAGAGAAGAATTTGTGGCAGCAAGCAGCGATGCAGTAAAAACTTCTTCCTTTATTACTCCATACACATACGACGTTTCGATCAACACAGTGATCATACTTGACAAAGATCACTGTGTTGATCGAAACGTCGTATGTGTATGGAGTAATAAAGGAAGAAGTTTTTACTGCATCGCTGCTTGCTGCCACAAATTCTTCTCTTCTGTTTGCACTACTTTGGGGTCTCAGGATCCGGATCCCTTTTGTGGCGTGCACAAGGTTGGTCCCACCCTGTGGGTTGAGTGGAGTAGTGCTGCCCTGAATTGTATTATATGTTCTGTCCGTCCTAAGGGCTGTGTGTACGTGTTGGCTGCGTGTGCAACGTTTAAAAATCAGACGCACCCAGCTACGTTTTACTCCTGGCTTCGCCATTTGCTTTCCTTAATTGGGAAAAAAATACCTGCTCTGCCAGAGTTATAATAACTCTGCTACCCTCACGTTCTGTGACACATTAGCAGGGCCACAGCACAGTTATTAAACTTAGATTATTCATTCACTAGAGGCAGTTGGGCCTTTCGTTTTCAAAAAAGGGAAAAAATTATATTTGGCCTGCAGTCTTGCGCCAATTTATTTCCTGCCTGTGAAATCAAATCACTGGTAATACAGCATGCTGAGGGGTAGGGGTAGGCCTAGAGGACGTGGACGCGGCCAAGGACGCGGAGGGCCAAGTCAGGGTGTGGGCACAGGCCGAGCTCCTGATCCAGGTGTGTCGCAGCCGACTGCTGCGCGATTAGGAGAGAGGCACGTTTCTGGCGTCCCCACATTCATCGCCCAATTAATGGGTCCACGCGGGAGACGGTTATTAGAAAATGAGCAGTGTGAGCAGGTCCTGTCCTGGATGGCAGAAAGTGCTTCGAGCAACCTATCGTCAACCCGCAGTTCTGCGCCGTCCACTGCTGCAAATCCGAATCCTCTGTCTGCTGCTCCTCCTTCCTCCCAGCCTCCTCACTCCACTACAATGACACCTGCTCAGGAGCGGGAACACTCCCAGGAACTGTTCTCGGGCCCCTGCTTAGATTGGGCAGCAGCGGTTCCTCTCCCACCAGAGGAGTTTATCGTCACTGATGCCCAACCATTCGAAAGTTCCCGGGGTCCGGGGGAAGAGGCTGGGGACTTCCGCCAACTGTCTCAACAACTTTCTGTGTGTGAGGAGGACGATGACGATGAGACACAGTTGTCTTGCAGTGAGGTAGTAGTAAGGGCAGTAAGTCCGAGGGAGCAGCGCACAGAGGATTCGGAGGAAGAGCAGCAGGACGATGAGGTGACTGACCCCACCTGGTGTGCAACGCTTACTCAGGAGGACAGGTCTTCAGAGGGGGAGGCACGGGCAGCAGCAGGGCAGGTTGCAAGAGGCAGTGCGGTGGCCAGGGGTAGAGGCAGGGCCAGACCGAATAATCCACCAACTGTTTCCCAAAGCGCACCCTCGCGCCATGCCACCCTGCAGAGGCTGAGGTGCTCTAAGGTCTGGCAGTTTTTCACAGAGACGCCTGACGACCGACGAACAGGGGTGTGCAACCTTTGTCGCGCAAAGCTCAGCCGGGGAGCCAACACCAACAGCCTCACCACCACCACCATGCGCAGACATATGATGGCCAAGCACCCCACAAGGTGGGACGAAGGCCGTTCACCGCCTCCGGTTTGCACCCCTGCC
The DNA here is from genome assembly GCF_035609145.1 of Eleutherodactylus coqui. Classification (NCBI taxonomy): domain Eukaryota; kingdom Metazoa; phylum Chordata; class Amphibia; order Anura; family Eleutherodactylidae; genus Eleutherodactylus; species Eleutherodactylus coqui. Next base: position 28,409,034 of record NC_089839.1, read on the forward strand.
TCTCCCCCTGTGCCCCAACCTGCCACTGAGATGCAACCCCCCTCTCAGGACACAGGCACTACCGCCTCATGGCCTGCACCCACACCCTCATCCCCGCTGTCCTCGGCCCCATCCAGCAGTGTAGTTCAGCGCACCGTCCAGCCGTCGCTTGCGCAACTGTTGGAGCGCAAGCGCAAGTACGCCGCCACGCACCCGCACGCTCAAACGTTAACCGTCCGCATAGCAAAATTCATCAGCCTTGAGATGCTGCCGTATAGGGTTGTGGAAACGGAGTCCTTCAAAAGTATCATGGAGGCGGCGGCCCCGCGCTACTCAGTTCCCAGTCGCCACTACTTTTCCCGATGTGCCGTCCCAGCCCTGCACGACCACGTCTCCCGCAACATTGTACGCGCCCTCACCAACGCGGTTACTGCCACGGTCCACTTAACAATGGACACGTGGACAAGCACAGGCGGGCAGGGCCACTACATCTCCCTGACGGCACATTAGGTGAATTTAGTGGAGGCTGGGACAGAGTCAGAGCCCGGGACCGCTCACATCCTACCCACCCCCAGAATTGCGGGCCCCAACTCGGTGGTGGTATCTGCGGAGGTGTATGCTTCCTCCACTAAAGCACCCTCCTCCTCCTCCGCAACCTCTGTCTCGCAATCAAGATGTGTTAGCAGCAGCATGTCGCCAGCAGTCGGTGTCGCGCGGTGTGGCAGCACAGCGGTGGGCAAGCGTCAGCAGGCCGTGCTGAAACTACTCAGCTTAGGAGATAAGAGGCACACGGCCCACGAACTGCTGCAGGGTCTGACACAGCAGACCGACCGCTGGCTTGCGCCGCTGAGCCTCCAACCGGGCATGGTCGTGTGTGACAACGGCCGTAACCTGGTGGCGGCTCTGCAGCTCGGCAGCCTCACGCACGTGCCATGCCTGGCCCACGTCTTTAATTTGGTGGTTCAGCGCTTTCTGAAAAGCTACCCACGCTTGTCAGACCTGCTCGTAAAGGCGCGCCGGCTCTGCGCACATTTCCGCAAGTCCCACACGGACGCTGCCACCCTGCGCACCCTGCAACATCGCTTTAAGCTGCCAGTGCACCGACTGCTGTGCGACGTGCCCACACGGTGGAACTCTACGCTCCACATGTTGGCCAGGCTCTATGAACAGCGTAGAGCTATAGTCGAATTCCAACTCCAACACGGGCGGCGCAGTGGGAGTCAGCCTCCTCAATTCTTTTCAGAAGAGTGGGCCTGGTTGGCAGACATCTGCCATGTCCTTGGTAATTTTGAGGAGTCTACCCAGGTGGTGAGCGGCGATGCTGCAATCATTAGCGTCACCATTCCTCTGCTATGCATCTTGAGAAATTCCCTGCAAAGCATAAAGGCAGCTGCTTTGCGCTCGGAAACGGGGGTGGTGGAAGACAGTATGTCGCTGGATAGTCAGAGCACCCTCCTGTCTATTTCTCAGCGCGTAGAGGAGGAGGAGGAGGAGCATGAGGAGGATGAGGAGGAGGGGGAAGAGACAGCTTGGCCCGCTGCTGACGGTACACCGGCTGATTGCCTGTCATCCTTTCAGCGTGTATGGCCTGAGGAGGAGGACGAGGAGGAGGAGGAGGATCCTGAAAGTGATCTTCCTAGTGAAGACAGCCATGTGTTGCGTACAGGTACCCTGGCACACATGGCTGACTTCATGTTAGGATGCCTTTCTCGTGACCCTCGCGTTGCACGCATTCTGGCCACGACGGATTACTGGGTGTACACACTGCTCGACCCACGCTATAAGGAGAACCTGCCCACTCTCATTCCCGAAGAGGAAAGGGGTTCGAGAGTGTTGCTATACCACAGGACCCTTGCGGACAAGCTGATGGTAAAATTCCCAGCCGACAGCGCTAGTGGCAGAAGGCGCAGTACCGAGGGCAAGGTAGCAGGGGAGGTGCGGAGATCGAGCAGCATGTACATCCCAGGCAGTGCAACAGTCTTTAAGGGCCTGGACAGCTTTATGGCTCCCCACCAAGACTGTGTCACCGCTCCCCAGTCAAGGCTGAGTCGGCGGGAGCACTGTAAAAGGATGGTGAGGGAGTACGTAGCCGATCGCACGACCGTCCTCCGTGACGCCTCTGCCACCTACAACTACTGGGTGTCGAAGCTGGACACGTGGCCTGAACTAGCGCTGTATGCCCTGGAGGTGCTTGCTTGTCCTGCGGCTAGCATCTTGTCGGAGAGGGTGTTTAGTGCGGCTGGGGGAATCATCACTGATAAGCGTAGCCGCTTGTCAACCGACAGTGCCGATAGGCTAACACTCATCAAGATGAACAAAGCCTGGATTTCCCCAGACTTCTGTTCTCCACCAGCGGACAGCAGCGATACGTAAGCAATACGTAGGCTGCACCCGCGGATGGAAGCTACGTTCTCTCTCACCATCCAAAACGGGGACATTTCTGCTTCATCAATCTGTGTCTAATATTCCTCCTCCTCCTCCTCCTGCTCCTCCTCCTGAAACCTCACGTAATCAAGCTGAACGGGCAATTTTTCTTAGGGCCACAAGGCTCACTCATCTAATTTTTCTAAACAATTTTTATATGTTTTAATGCTCTTAAAAGCGTTGAAACTTTAACTTGAACCAATTTTTCGTTAAACTGGGCTGCCTCCAGGCCTAGTTACCACTTAAGCCACATTAACCAAAGCGATTAATGGGTTTCACCTGCCATCTTGGTTGGGCATGGCCAATGTTTACTGAGGTACATTAGTACTGTTGGTACACCAATTTTTTGGGGCCCTCGCCTACAGTGTAATCATAGCAATTTGTATGTTCTTCGCCTGCACTCATGGTACAGAAGTGTGTGTGGGGTTGGCCTACACTTTAGCTACATAAATGTAACTTGGGCCTTGGCTATACTAAGGCTACTGAAATGGAACTAAGACTGCGCTCCCACTATACTGCTGCTTCAGAATTGTTACTGGGGCCTGTCTTGAGTGCTACTATTGCTGACATGGAACGAAGACTGCGCTCCCGCTATACTGCTGCTTCGGAATTGTTACTGGGGCCTGTCTTGAGTGCTACTATTGCTGACATGGAACGAAGACTGCGCTCCCGCTATACTTCTGCTTTGGAATTGTTACTGGGGCCTGTCTTGAGTGCTACTATTGCTGACATGGAACGAAGACTGCGCTCCCGCTATACTGCTGCTTTGGAATTGTTACTGGGGCCTGTCTTGAGTGCTACTATTGCTGACATGGAACGAAGACTGCGCTCCCGCTATACTGCTGCTTTGGAATTGTTACTGGGGCCTGTCTTGAGTGCTACTATTGCTGACATGGAACGAAGACTGTGCTCCCCCTATAATGCTGCTAGTGATATGTTAGTGGGGCCTGTCCTAATGCTACGGCTGAAATGTTACGAATTCTGGGCTCTGCCTATACCGCTGCTAATGGTATGTCTCTGGGGTGTGGAAACAGAGGCTTCCCAAAGACATGATGGCGGCGAGGCCATTTCCCACCAACGCGGTTACTGTTAAGGTGCATATAACCACGGACACGTGGAGAGGACACGTAGTGCCTCAAAAACATCCCCCGCCACGGCCCACTTAATCCTGGCCACATTCCGAAAACCAACAAAATAAAACCGCGCTACTAGGTCCGCAGTCACCACCACATTACCACCAACGCGGTTACTGTTAAGGTGCATATAACCACGGACACGTGGAGAGGACACGTAGTGCCTCAAAAACATCCCCCTCCTCCTCCAACAGGGAAAACATTCTTGGCAAATGCCTTTGCATTGGTTCGTCTGGTGGCAGTCCAAGAATTTCACCTTTACCGACACTACAAGAGAGCCCCCCCCCACCATCCCCCCGCCACGGCCCACTTAATCCTGGCCACATTCCGAAAATCAACAAAATAAAACCGCGCTACTAGGTCCGCAGTCACCACCACATTACCACCAACGCGGTTACTGTTAAGGTGCATATAAGCACAGACACGTGGAGAGGACACGTAGTGCCTCAAAAACATCCCCCTCCTCCTCCAACAGGGAAAACATTCTTGGCAAATGCCTTTGCATTGGTTCGTCTGGTGGCAGTCCAAGAATTTCACCTTTACCGACACTACAAGAGAGCCCCCCCACCATCCCCCCGCCACGGCCCACTTAATCCTGGCCACATTCCGAAAACCAACAAAATAAAACCGCGCTACTAGGTCCGCAGTCACCACCACATTACCACCAACGCGGTTACTGTTAAGGTACATATTACCAGTCTGACTGGGGCATGCAGACACCTTGACAGAATGAATAGTGTGTGGCACATAGGTTCCCCATTGCTATGCCCACGTGTGCAGCTCCTGATGGCGGTGGCACAGGATTATATTTTTCATTGCTTCTGTACAGCATTGTGGGCTATCGCCCCGCCCCTTTTAAAGAGGGTCGCTGCCTAGCCGTGCCAACCCTCTGCAGTGTGTGCCTGCGGTTCCTCCTCATGGCAGACGCACTTCTAAATAGACATGAGGGTGGTGTGGCATGAGGGCAGCTGAAGGCTGCGCAGGGACACTTTGGTGTGCGCTGTGGGGGGGAGGGGGTGCGGTTGGGCAGCATGTAACCCAGGAGAAGTGGCAGTGGAGTGTCATGCAGGCAGTGATTATGCTTTGTTGGAGGTAGTGTGGTGCTTAGCAAAGGTATGCCATGCTAATGAGGGCTTTTCAGAAGTAAAAGTTGTTGGGGGGGGGGGCACTCTTGCCGCTATTGTGGCTTAATAGTGAGACCTGTGAACTTGAGATGCAGCCCAACATGTAGCCCCTCGCCTGCCCTATCCGTTGCTGTGTCGTTCCCATCACTTTCTTGAATTGCCCAGATTTTCACACATGAAATCCTTAGCGAGCATCGGCGAAATACAAAAATGCTCTGGTCGCCCATTGACTTCAATGGGGTTCGTTATTCGAAACGAACCCTCGAACATCGCGGGAAGTTCGTTTCGAATAAAAGATCCCAAGTGGGCAGACCCCCCCCCCCCCAATCAACTATATTAAGAATAGATCATCCATAGATTAGGAGAATGGAAGAATCATGAATAAAGAAATATAAATTAAAAGGGGACTTGATGTCTTTCTGGAGGGGAAGGATATTACAGGATATAAATCTTAGGTTAGTTGTTAATAGGGCTATACAGGCAAGTAGGAACTATCAGAGGTTCATCCAGGGATTAGTCTGATTGCCATTAGGGAGTCGGGAAGGAATTTTTCCCCTAAAAGGGTTAATTGGCTCCTGCCTCTTGGTTTTTTTACCTTCCTCTGGATCAACAACATAGGAGGATAAACAGCCTGGACTAGATGGACATTGTCTTTATTCGGCCTTGCATACTATGTTACTATAAAAAGGGCTTCATAATTGCCACAATCGCACTACGCTCACCAACTACTTCTCTTCCTGTTTGAAAGTCTGCAGTCTGGATTCTAATAAAACTGCCTTCCCAATAAATTCACAGCCTGCAGACAGTGCAAGTGTCGCCTAAAGACATGGTGTGTACCCCATTGGGTCCATATAACACAGGTTGAGGCAGTAAATAAGTAAAAGTAATGATCAGGTGGAAGATGATATTCTGAGCTTCTCATTAATAGAATACATTCAAACAAGATTTGTGAAAGGCTCTTACCGTTCACCGACACTGATATGGGTTTTTCGAGTCCACTCATGGTTACTTCAGAACTTTCCTGCAAGAATCCCACAAAGAGAGATGAGAAAAAAAAGACCCCTAATTTATCTTATGTCCATCAATATTGTGTACTATCGACACTCCCCAGCCTTAACTGAATAAAACTGTGGACCACCATCAAATTAAAACACTTCACCACGGACTCCGCTCCTGGACACCGAAGAAGCAGGATATGTCTTACAGAACTCCTGCGCTGAATCCTGGCCCCAGAGACATCAGGACCCCTTCGGTGCCCTGAAACAGCTGAAGGTGATTGATATCCCCATACTTGTTTTGGGGAAAGCCCCCCCCACTCACCGCCCATGGAGGATACATGGAAGCATGGAAAACAGTAGATGCCGTGAGGACCAGGATATGTCACTTCCCAAGACTTCTTCGGCGGCAGAGGATCCCGGTAAGACCCCATCTCGCCGTGGCCCCTCGATCCGGAACCCCATGTCACAGCCACCGCCATGCTAAAGTCTAACAAAGCGCAAAGCCGTGGCCTAAATTTCTGGCGGCTACACATGGGGTACCCTTGCTGGTCCCCCGAGGGGGTTGAAGAGTACCATGGTGCCACTCTACCATCGGGAGGACCCCGCTTACCACTCTGGGTGAATCCGCCATCTCCACAACGCTCCCCTGGTGCAGCCTGGCTAGTTCCGGAGCCACAATCTGAATTTCCAGCCATTGTGGACGTTGCAGTGACTCAGCCACTCCACCTCCCGGGCTACCTCTGATGGCAAAGACCTCTGGCAACCTCTGCTTGCCCGCCGCTCCCGGCCCCCTGCGAAATGGACCTTGATCTGCTGTGGCCTAGCAGTGCATAAAGCCATGGCCTACAGTTTGGACTGACCTGCATGTTGCCTGGACTCTTTGGCGTCCAGAAGAGGCCATAAAAGAACCAAAGCACTCATCACCTGATGATGGGGGAAAGCTTCCCTGCTACATTGGGGGATTCTGCCACTGTCAGTGTGCCGCTACCTGGATGCGGCCTAGTTGGCTCCGGAGACTTGGGGCCCTGACTGCTGCGGACACTGCGGGGGTCAAAACACTCTGCCCCCTGGATCGTTTCCGGTGGCAAAGATTCTCTGGCAAATTACGTCTGCTACAGCTCCTGACACAAACACCTACAGTGCAACTGAATGCCGAACAAGGCCTAGTGCCAATCCAAGCCATGGCCTGGATTTCTGACTACCCGACACATCGCAGCAGCATCGCATCTGCACTGACAGGAATTGGAGGTAAGAGTCGACGGAGGGAGCTCACACGGTCCACCAAGAACAAACACCCCGCAGCCAACTGCTGATAGCCACGGTATTCAAGAACCATAACACATAGCCTGGGCCACATCGGTCCCCTATTGCTGCCCTAACAATTGATATTGCTCTGGACTTTTGGCAAACTGGAGAAGGGGGGCTGTACCAATAAGAGCACAATATAGCAAGACAGATTAAACTCCCATAGATCAACACCACTGAAGACCATGGGAGAAAGTGCTGGCCATGATTCAATCTCTTGGTGTGCCACTAACATGGATGACTACTGCATAATTATCAGATGACAAGCTACATCCATATTATCGACCTGCTGATAACTCTTCATTGATCTTAGAGACGGAGTGAAATTTTTTACCTTTGTGTACACAATCCGTGAAATCCCTAGACCTGGAGAAGTCCAAGTATGGACAAATACCTAAATGAACGCAGCTCGGCATGAGTAACACGCCAGCTTTATTCGGGGAAAAAAAACAGCAACTGGAAAACAAAAAAGTAAACCATCTAAATCTGCTAAAGAGAAAGAACACAAAAGACTTTAACAATCTATGTCCCCACAAAAACCTGCCTCACCCCGTGCCACGGCTATAACCGCTTCTCACTCGGATGAACTGGACACCTCTTCCTCCTCTTCACAGGCCTCTCCACCGGCCGTTGGGGCCTCTGACAACATGGAGGTGGCGCAGGAGGTGTCAGAAATCCTTTTTCCTTTATTTGATAGCAGATTGGAGACACTACATAATTCTATAAATTCGGCACTATCGCAAATCATAAATAACACCCAAAGGTTGGCCGAACTGGAGATGAAAACTCAAAATGTAGAACACACCATCACAACTCTGCAGGCCTTGCTTCAGAGAAGTTAGTCAGAGACTGAAATGCTCTGAGAGAAACTCAACGACTTAGAAAACAGACATGGTGGCAACATCTACGTTTTGTCGGGTTACCAGAATAAGTAACCTTTATCCAACTTATAACATTTTGTCGCCCAAATATATGAATTGGGTGACAAAAGAAGCTATGCTACAAGCTTACAGGCATCAAGGTGAACTGCTAATCCAGGGAGTGAAGATCCTATTGTTCTAGGACTTTTCCGTGGCGGTCTCACAAAAACGCAAGCTATTTACCCTGATATGCCAAATCCTTCATGAAAGGAACACCCGCTTTCAGCTACTATACCATGCAAAACCTTGTGTCCAAGATAAACAAAACTTGAACAGTGCCTCGTATAGGGTAGTAGTATTTATAGTTTTATAGTGTAGATAATACTGCACTCACCTGGTGCGTGTTGGGAGAACCCTGTTAGGGGAACATCCACCAGGCACCCGTGTCCGAGATCTCATTGTATAAATCCTCATCCACCATCCAGTCTCCTGGAGAGATGTCTTGGAGAAAAAAAACTCGCTGGTATCCAGGGAGCTCTAAGTACAATACGAGTTATAGGTACAAAAAGAAAAATCTCTGTGCTCCACGGGATGGGATTTAGTGAAAAGTGCCCAAAGGTTCTTTGGGCATTTTTCACTACAACCCCAACCTGTGCAGAACAGAGATATTTTACTTTTTGCACCTATACCTGGTCTTCGTGTCCAAGATAGCAACAGTTCCCTCCTCTTCAACACTCCAGAGGAAGCTAGAAGACACATGCATTTAGAGGAGGCTGGAGAATGAGGCTAGCATACAGGAGGAACTTTATTTCCGGTTTCTACTTTACTCACACTCTAAGTAACATGGATATGGCGACTGCTATGTCTAACAAATACTAATGTTTATGTTACTTGTTATTATATTCTTTTTTCCATGTTCTAACCTGACCTGCTTGACTTTCAGGGAATAGTTTAGTGATAGTAGTGGGAGGCCCCCGTGGCACGGCACAAGTGTTATTCCATTGTACCTGTGGCTCACTGTTGTCGAAGGGTTCAATGACAAAAGTGAGGCACATATCGAGGTATTTATGCCTAGATCATGCACCCTATTATGCCTACAAACACAGAAGAAGTAGAAGAATTCCAAACAACTACAACACTACGATTTCTGTCCTGGAACAAGCAGGACTTAATACACCCGTTAAGCGGAAAAAAGTCATCACACACCTAAAACATCACAAACCAGACATCATATTCCTACAGGAAACACATTGGAAGCAGGGAGGAGGGGGTGATCTACGGGCACCGAGGATTGACTCATGTTACACAGCTTCACATATGCAGTCACACAGAAATCTAGGAAAATACTAAGAGACAATGCATTGGTTAGGTGCACAACTAACTGCATTCAGACAAAGACTGCTGTTTACAAGCAATCACAAAGGAAGTGACAACATTAGCAGGCATTATGGGTACAGACTGGATGGCTTAAATAGGAAGCCTAATTACAAATCCTCCCAAGCTGAGTGGAGGAGCCAGACACAGTAACCCTGTGACTGCTGGAAGAAACAGAGTCAGGGGACTGGACGATGCCCTGGTCTCCTGGACCTAACAACAATCCACTCAATAGTTTTGTCTGACCATGCACCAGTTACATTGGAGTTACAATTGGTCCCTTCTCGGAGGTTGTCGCTGTTCTGGCACTTCCCCTCCTTCCTGTAGGAATCGGAGGATTTTAGGGAGTACCTGAGACTCCATTGGAAGAAATATACAGATGATAACAGGGAACATGAGGATGACATAGCACTGTTTTGGCAGGCCTCAAAGGCAGTAATTCGAGGCCATGTCATAGGTTACGTTTCCCATAGACGCAGAAAGTTTCATTAAGAATTTGGGGCACTACATACCTCCTTGCTGATGGTGCAGAAAGAGCATATTGACTCCCCAAATAATAACTCATAATAAATATTCCCAACAGCCAAACATCTCCTGGACACATTTGTACATACTCACGCATATTGGCAACAAAAAATAAATTTTATAGATGGGGTAACAGGACAAGACATTTATTGTCTAACTTGGCCAAGTAGCGCCAACTGCACAAACCAATCTTTGCTCTAAAACACCCTATTACTGTCAATTTAATAACCAATCAAGAAGAGGTGGCCCAAATACTATATGACGACTTTGAAGATCTCTATAGAGCAGAACCATCTAATACCCAAGACATACACACTTTTTTGGACACAGTAGGCCTACCTACGCTCTAAGACAAACAAACATCCTTGTTAGATGCTACCATACGGGAGGAAAAGGTGCGAGGCATAATTGTGCCAACAGCAGGGTATTTTCGGCAGAATACTATAAAATACTTTCAACAGACCAAGTGCCAACACTGACGCAACTTTACAACACAATGAACATAAATGGTACTGAAATTGAGGATTTGGGGGACTCTAGAACTATCTTACTTCGCAAACCTAACAAAGACTCTGCCGGCCCACGTTCATACAGACCAATAGCTTTACTAAATTGTGATTACAAGTTTCTGTCCAAGATACTAGCTATCAGAGATACTGATAGGCTTCAATTTATTCTCCCCTCTATACTCATTCCATCGCAGAAGGGCCTCACACATGAAAGAAGTGCTTTAAAAAATATCAAAACTGCAACAGCGGCAATGGTTACCGCAGAAAATCCCAATCGTCCAGTATTGATGCTTCTACATGCCAAGAAAGCTTTCGATAAAATGGCCTGGTCATTTTTAAACACAGTACTGGGGTGGCGTAGCTTTGGACAGACTTTTGTAAGTTACATAAACACGATACATACAAATGCCACCACTACTCTCACAGTTAATGGCCTTAACACCCCAACCATTGACTTATTTAGAGGGTCCCATCAAGGCTGCCCCCTCTCCTCATTGCTTTTTAATTTACCCATGGACCCATTGTTCAGGTACTTAATAAATAACCCACTCTTTAATGAAGCCTGCTATGCTGATTTGGAAATTAAGGTGGAAGCATTTGTAGGCGACACATTTTTGATAGTCAGCAGCCCCAAAGAAACACTGACACCCTTATTGCAAGAAATCGAGAGAATTGAAGAGCTCTCTGGCTATACCTTAAATTGAGACAACATGGAAGCATTACTAGTAAAAGGACCGGCTAAACTTTTGTGGATGGCCCAATACCCTTTCCATTCGGAAAGGCATTCCATACAGAATCTTGGAATACAGGTCAAAGGATGTCCTTCTAAATTATATAAAACAAACATTGAACCCTATATTAAAAAATTGGAAATTACTTTAAATTTATGGAAAAACTTTGCAGAGTCCTTTTGAGAAGAGCTAATCTTTTAAAAATGAGAGAATTCCCCCGTCTGCTATACATCCTACATTCTCTGCCCAGATTTTTAAAACTAACAGACATAAAAAGATCAATTATTTATACAGAAACTTCATTTGGGGTGGGAACAGACCGTGCATAGCTGTTAAAACATTGCAAAAACATAAAGTCAATGGTGAAATCAATCTCCCTCATATAAGGGACTACAATCTAGCAGTACAGGCTCGCATTATTCATGATTGGATATATTCCCAGTCAAATTTTACAAGCAAGCTGCTTGAGCAGAAAATGTCTGGCCCAATACAGTTACAAAATATCCTTCATCTCCAGGACGCAGAAGTACCAGAGACTGAAGCGTAACCCCCAAATACTTGCGTCTTGGAAGACGTGGGACAAACTACATCGCGACAGTCATGCATCCCCACATATATCCCCACAACTATCTTTTATTAACAACCCCAACTTTCAGGACAATAACCCACAAAACATTTTCTTTGATTGGTGGGCTCGAGGGATTAACTCGATGGACAAACTGCTACACAAGAAAGAAAAACGCATTTTGTCACATGAGGAAATGAAACAGAAGCTCCCTGAGCTGTCAGTTCCACTATTTTCCTACTTATAGGCTAGGCCCTATATCCAGGGACTCTTGCCGCAACTTAAAGAGATTGACTGGGCACAGATAGGTGACACATGGATTTCTAGGCTGGTGGGCATGGAGGGAATGATATCCTGGCTGCCTGGCTGTATAGAGCAATACGTAATAATATGCGGAAGCAGAATGACATTGACTTAGGGGTTGGAAAATGGTCTCTGGACGACAAAAACCCAACTCTCACGTTGATCATGGAATCGGTGTTGTTGGCTTACAAATACTTGCCCTCGGCCAGGTTCCTGGAAATGAGACTACAGGTCGTCCACAGGTCTTATCTAACCCCTGCAAGTGGGCATCACATGGGAATCTACCCTACCTCAACTTGTTTTAAATGCAAAGCACCAAATGCCAATTTATTCCATAGTTTATGAACATGTCCCCAGATCCAGGCTTTCTGGTCTCGAATTTATGAGTATACCACTGCACATTTGACGAACTTCTGTCCACAAGAGCCCCTGTGGGCAATTTTTGGACAACTGGACCCAAATAGATACCATTGCTCAAAGGGAGCCCACAAGTTATTGCACTTCGTGGCGGCATCAGAACTGAGGGCTATCTTGCAGATCTGGATACAGCCGACAGCCTCTCCCTTGAAACTGTTCCTGGGCAAACTAACATAATTGTTTCAAATGGACTGGGCTGAAACGTCGCTTTTCAAAGAAATAATGGTGATGCTGATCGGCAGTCAAAGATTGCTTCATGCTATATCAACATATGTACTGATCAAGCTGTTAGACCTTAGAGCTTTTAAAGATGTCTGAATCATGGTTATGATGTTGGATATGTGTCTCAATTGATTAATAAAAACATAAAAAAAAAAAAAAAGAAATATTTCACCACAATGGAAACTTGAGCAATACCCCCCAGTGTTACTGGGATGTGGAACTACCATTTAAAAAATATCCAGGAGAAGGAAGAATATCCACTCAGGTAAATGGAAACTAACTTACACTGATGTGCCAAAAGTAATTGTTGCAGCAGTGCTGGGGTCGCTGCCAGGTTGACGGAGTCTGGTGCAGGTTTTAGACATGGTTCCGCACCTTGTAACTTAGTAGGTGTAACGCAATGTGCTCACATCTGTGGGTGATTAGCTGGCTATTTACTAAGATGGATAGGAAGCTATGGTGCTGTAAATTGTCAGTTGCTCGCTGTCTGAGCTGGCAGTTAGTGGCTCCCGTGGAGAGCGTGGTGTCCACGGTTTTTTACTTTGGATGGCTCTGTGTGCTGTGTGCTGCAGCTTATTCTACAACAACTAAGTGCTGTGTTTTGCTTTGTTTTGTCCTTCATCAGTTTGGCCAAGTAGGGTTACTTTGGTCCCAGGAACAAGTGCAGGCCTGCATCTATCGACGCGATCAGTCTTCCATGTTAGCAAGGCCCTCTCCCTCGTTGGTTACGTATTTAGGGAAAGACTTCCCATTTATTATTTGTTGGTTTGTTTTTGCTGCTGCACTGTGAGCAATTATTATGCATGTCTGCAGGTGCTGGTCCAGGACGTCCTTTGCAGACATAACAGTCATGAGATAGAAACTAATATCATGTAAGATGCCCTATGGCCTTCTGAAGTGTAGTAACTGGACTGGCATCCATTTCACAAGTGGACAGTAGACATGTAAAGGAATATTGAGTGCCGACTGGATAACTACCCATAGCTCTAGGAAATTTGTAGGTGCAGTATATCTGTTGCAAATGGATCTCTCCACCGCATCCCATAAATGTTTGACTGAGCTCATGTCAGAGGAATGTGCAGGCCACACCATTAGTAGGAACTCTCCAGAATGTTCTGCAAATCAATTTTGGACAACTTGTTTCCGAAGGCATAGCACCTTATTGGACTGGAATATCACATCATTGTGGGGTTACATGCGCTGCAGTGATTGGCTGAGCCAAGGAACTTGATAACCAATCAGAGCCAGTGCTTCCTGGAGGCAGGGTTTTTAAACCCTGACCAGGAAGCGCTTGTGGAAAACTACAAGCAAGTGTGTCAGAGACCTGCGAAGAGAAGTGCGGCGGAGTGGACAGCGGCTGTTATGCGATGTATTGGTTTTTTTTTTAGTTGTTTTTTTTATGCAGCTACGGCTTATTTTTGTGCTAGGGCTTACATATAAAGCCTGCCGAAAATCCTGCCAAAAGAGCGCTACAAAGTCACGTGGCTTTGTAGCGACAAAAAATTGTGTTATCGCCGCCAAAAAAACACAGTGATATCGCACAGAACATTGCTGCAATTTCCTCTCAGCGATATTGCTGTCACCTGTGTGATAGAGGCCTTAAAGCAATAGAAACCATTTGCAGCCGCTATCGCTGACAGCCCACAATAACCACATGACAGAGAGCACACAGTATACTACACTGCTGCCGGAGAAGATTAGTAGAAAGCTTCATTACATCTGTATGTAGAGGATTTACAGAAATCTCAGCTTCATCTACCTGATGATCCAGTGGGACATGTTCCTCTTCCTCTGGACAATCCTGGGAATATAGAGGACTGGGACATCTCTCTGGGGGGATTCTCTGGCTGGATCCATCTAGAAGAAATAACCAGAAACTGAATACATTATATGTGTGATGATCGGATAGTGGCAATACTAGCTGTCCCTCAAAACGGTCCTCTATAATCAATGAAGGTCTCTTCTTACCCGGTGATGTGAGGGGCTGCTGATCCTCCAGCATGATGTCCTTGTACAGATCCTTGTGTCCTTGTAAATACTCCCACTCCTCCATAGAGAAATAGACAGCGACGTCCTGACACCTTATAGGAACCTGACACACACAATATACTATCATCCTCCAGACTCCTCCCTTGGCGGTATTATATTATGTCCCCCATTCCCAGCAGCGCTCACCTCTCCGGTCAGCAGCTCAGTGATATTGTGGGTAAGTTCTAGGATCTTCTGCTCATGTATCAGGAAATGAGGTGAAGGCTCGGTGATGTGGCTCTGTTTCTGGCTCCGTCCTCCTGACACACTGGGGGTCACACACTCACTGGACCACTTCTTCACTACTGTGCAATCCTGTGGATGGTGAGACACTGATCACCAAATGGAGGCTAAGAATCCTTCACCTTTCCCGTCATTCCCCTGTTTATTACTAGAGATAAGAGTGACATCATGTGAAGCTCTCACCTCCCCAGTTATCCAGTAGATGATCTCCAGGGTGAAGTCTAATATTCGGGCAGCCACGTGGTCTCTGTCCTTCTCCATCCTTGGTGAGTTATTGATGGAAGAGACCATGTCTTCGTCTGTGAGAGTCCTGTGTCTAAGGAACCTGAGGGCGACAAGAACATCTTCCATGAAGGGTCTCACTACTAGGGAATTATAGAGAATTAGTGGCAGCATACATTGGAGGTGATTTAGCTATAAAGGAGTCATATAATATTCTGATCAGTGATCTGGTATATATTAGTCAGCCGCCTCTGTTATATAGTGAGTTTAGGGCCACACAGTTTATACATCAAAGGTCCTAAAGTCACTTGGATATAACATCTACAGATAAATTAGTGCACTGCCTCCAACATACAGATGGGACAAGAAAGAAGGCAGATGCCCACGGTTCCCCTTTGTTGTCCGACTCCACATTACTTTCCATACAGTAGATGAATGTGGCCGAAGGCTCGTGAAGAACACACATCTCTATTAGAAGGCATTTAGAAGGGCGATTTTCCTGAATGATTTCTGTATCTACCTGCACATGTAATCAGGAAAACATTACATGAAGCCCAGCCTGACTCCTCCCACGCGTGTAACTGATCCTGTCCAAGACTTGGTTGTAACTTTAACTGCTGGGACACAATTCAAGGGTTCCTTAATACAGCAGGCAGACAATCCAGATGGAGATCAACTCTTATTTGTAATAAGGAGACGCCACAATATTTGTAAGGAGACGCCACAACACAGAACAATGACCAAGTATCTGTCCACTTTCAATATGGTAGATCCTGTTCACCACTTATGTTATCAGGGATATGGCCTCAACGCATCTCCCAAATGAGATGTCCATCAGCTTTCCTCAGGGGTCCGGGATCTGGCCTCAGCATCTGATTCTGGCACCTTCCAAATAGCTCACTCCCTTCAGCTTCATTCAACTATTGCCCCCAGCCACATGATCTCCGTCTTTTCACAACCCCATTTATGCTGAACAAGGATGATATTTGTAATTATTTGCCCTAAACATATGATGAAAACAGATCCACCAAGTCCTGTGACCCCCTTCCCACCCACATACTATAAATTTGTTTGGCTTTGGTCAGTCTGCCCAGGCTATTCACTGAGCAAATCTACATGATGCCCCATGTGACACAGAGTGTTAAGGCAGCAGAAATGCAGTCCTAAGTTCTCACTCAAGACCTTAAGGTTCAGGTAGCCAGCTCAAGGTTGACTCAGCTTTCCTTCATAATATGGATCTGAGAGATTTATCATATAAACATATACAAATATTAAAGGGGTTCTGACATGAAAAAAAAAAAATTGTACTCACCTTGCCTGGCCTGGCCTGATCGCCAGGCATGTCCCCTCCAGCCGGCATCTTCTTCTGTGCCTTTAAAGCAGAGCAGGAGCGGTCAAAAAGACCGCTTCCTGCTCTGGTCCGTCCGTCAGGCACTTCCGAGGTCAACGGACGGA
Source organism: Eleutherodactylus coqui (assembly GCF_035609145.1). Classification (NCBI taxonomy): domain Eukaryota; kingdom Metazoa; phylum Chordata; class Amphibia; order Anura; family Eleutherodactylidae; genus Eleutherodactylus; species Eleutherodactylus coqui. The sequence goes on from NC_089839.1 coordinate 28,425,451, forward strand.
CCGCACAGTGCTTGGTGTGGGCGGCCCGTCCGTCCTGCTGAACTCTGGAGTGCTGAGCATGCGCAGTGGAGACGTGTCCCGTCCTGACTCCTGTCAGAGGGCACCTCTCCACTGCGCATGCGCGCGATCCCGGAGCGGCGCGGCTGCTGGAGGAAGAAGACTGCCTGCCGTGAGGCATACTAGCACTTTCTGCTTAGGTTAAGCAGCGCTGCTAATTAGAGCCACCTGATTGGCTCTTCGGCACCACGTGACTGCACAGCGTGCACCAATCAGGTGGCTCTAGTCAGGCTGCTTAACCTAAGCAGAAAGTGCTAATATGCTGCCGGGAGATGACCCCCCGATGTCAACAACAACAGGAGAACAGGTAAGTATAAGATTTTTATGCTTTAGCAGCCATTAACCCATGGGTTCCCTGGGTCCATTAGGCACACCAGGGAACAATGGCTGCTAAAGCATAAAAACATTATTCATGTCAGAACCCCTTTAAAAAAAAGTTTCTTTCCTTTCCTTTCTCTTAAGGCCCAATGTCCACGGGCGGATTTGTTATTAATAATCTGTTCATCAATTCCTCCTTTCAAAAGGCCTAGACGTCCAACCAATATACTGACGGTTACAAGGATAATCAATTAATATTAATATTATGATTAATATATAATGTTCTCACTATCACAAGTGAGATATTGCCTGATGTAGTCATTGACCCTAGATTTAACGACTACTGCTCTCCTCTGAAAACTAATTATTTTATAATTTACACATCTCTCTCAACTAAAAAACCTTGCATAGAGAACTAAGTTGTAGACCTAACTTCCCTCTCAATTTTTTTCACTGTTGGAGCTATCACTAAGCCCAAGTTCTAGGCTCTAGTAAATACTATCGGCAGTTTCTCTAGAAATATCGGACTCAGATTTTATCCTCTCCCCACAAATGCCAATGCCTACTAATAACCCTTCTAATACGCCTATAATCAGTACCATAACATATAATAAGTGTAACTGAACCTTCCTGTTTAATAGGATCTTTTCTTCAGTTTGGTTTATTCTCATTAATAATGAGCTTCTATCCAAACCCCTGACTTTTTTCACTGAGATAAACAAAATGCCCTCAGAATATCCTTTATCTACAAACTGGTTGGTCGAATTTTCAGCTTCCATTTCAACAACCTCTTCAAACAGCGATACTGGATCAGTATTCCCCCAACAGCCATGGAGGCAGATGATAACTAATAAACAAAACTAAACCATTTATTGCCTTGGGCTTATGGGAAGTATTTCATTCCACCTTACCAGCACCACACTTCATTTCCAAATCCAGATTCTGAACCTTATTCACTCCAGTATTGGCTGTGAACTGTAAATTATAATTGCTTACATTAACCTCATACAGAAATATATTCAATTCCACCGGGATACCAGACCAAACAAAAATGAAATCGTCAATAAAACACTTCTATAAGACCAGGGCTACGTCCAGTTTGGTACATATGGATTTATGTTCCCAAAGCCCCATGACTAATTTGCATAACTTGGTGTGAAACTCGTACCCATGGCGGTCCCGGAATGCTGGTAATAGTGGAACCAGAACAAATATAATTATGGGTTAATATAAAATGAATCATATTTATAATAAAAGTTACTTGTTCCTGCTCAGTTCCACTACTTTTATTCTCTAAATTCAATTTAATTCTCTCTAATCCCTGGTTATGTGTTATCGATGTATGCAATGTCACTAATATTCTATTACTCCTCCAGGAAGACCTGTACTATCACATGCATGGGCACTATGTGTGCAATTCCTCACACACTACTGTGCAGACACCAATCACCGCCCCGCTGATATCATCACCTTTATAGGGTTATTCCCATCACACAGAGTCATGGACCATCACTAGGATATGTCATCCCTGTGTGGTGTGTGTGTGTGTGTGGGGGGGGGGGGGGTCTGACTATCGGGACACCCGATCCTGAGAATGAAGGGGCTGCAGCTGGTTTAGCGCTGTGTGATAGGAATATAACCCAGGACAATAGTGACTCTTCCAGGGGTCGGAGAGCAAATCTCCCCTTAAGACCTCACACTACATGAGCAGGTGGATCAGCACTCTCCATGGTTAGTGCTGCCCCCTGCTGGCCTGACAGGGAGTCACCCAATTTTTTTTTGCCTCCCTTACCCAGTCTTCCTGTGATATACAGTACTATGTAAATGTTTTAGGCAGGTGTGGAATAAATGCTGCAAAGTAAGATTTTTTTTTCACAACTGGAAGGTGTGATTGACTGAATGACTCCAAATATATTTAGTAGGGGGAAAACAACCCTAAACATCAGAAGCAAAAACCAAAAATGGCAACAGCACGCAAAATAAATTTACTATAAGAGGTATACATACCTATAATCAATACTCTAACCACATTAAACAATGCAAGGTTCTTGGTATATAATTTGATCAGATTACATTGGCCCATCTACCAACGTCCAGGTGACCAAGCTTTCACAATGGTCCTAACGCTAAAGCCAGGTGGTATAGTCTTGACCCCAAACATCCAGCCAATGTCATTAAGACCTATCTTTAGTGTAGAGAAGAAGCAGGAGTCCTGGAAATTATAATATGGCCCCACAGAGCCCTGATCTCATCATCCAGTCTGTCTGGGATTACATGAAGAGACAGAAGGGTGTGAACAAGCCGACATCCACAGACGTTCTTAGCTTAGTGTAGTGGCCTGCAGTATATATATCTGGCCCCTCCATAATTGTCATGTCTTTAGATGCACAGTGCAAATTATCTTGTCAGTGATTATGTGTATTGCACAGCTGCAGCATATGAGAGGTTAATGTCTGGGTATGTCTGGGAAATGTAACAATTTATGTAAATTCAAGTCAGTCTGTCTGTCTGGTCAGTGGATGCAGACTAGTCTACCCGTGGAGTATAACATCTGAAAGGAGTGTGAGAGAGAGGAGAAAGAGTTGCCTAGGCCTATCCAATATGGAGGAAGCAGAGTGATATCTCAGCTGCTAGAAATGGACAATATCCCGTTTCATCCCCAGTTGGTGTAGATACCTAGAGTGACTGTGAAAGGCCTGAGAGTGTGCAGCAATAGACAACCAAAACGTGAGTGTTGGCTGGTAGAGAGTATGAGAGTGAGAGAAGTCTTCCGGGAGATAACGAGGACTGTATGCACCAAGATACCCCGAGTAGCCTCCCTGCCTCCTCACAACTAGAAGTTATTTTAAAACCAATCGTCCATGACAAGAACTGTTATGTATTATCCCTGTTGGATGTTACAGTAAAGAATGACTCTACCGACTGTTCCTGGTTTAATCTATTTAAAGTACAGCTCTGTGTGTGTGGACTATTTGTTGCAGCATCATTGTAATTCACCACAGTGGATGGAACGGTGGCATCACCCCTGACAAATATTGAAAAATCCTTTCAGAGTCTTATACAAGTAATCGCACCACTAGCGTTGCCTGGAGAGGGATGTCAGGGCCTTGGCAAAGGGTTGCATGCGTCTCTCAGGGAGGAGATGGTAGTGCCACGTGACATCCCCAACATCTACCCCGCCATCTCCTCAGCTGTGGGCCCTGTGCCTCGGTAACTGCATTACTTCTCCAAGATGATACAAAACACCTCGCTGCTGGATTCCCTCAAGTACTGTGTGTGAGCGGATCTATAAGAACTGATGCTTTCTTGAAAGCAAAGATGGTCCCACCAAATAGTGATTTGGTTTAGATTTCTTTTTTGTTCAGTAACTTTGTATTTTGTTAGGGTGCTTTCACACTTCTGCTGGGGATTCCGCCTTCCTGCTTTGCTCGAGAGCAGAAAAAGGGAAAACCCCAACAGCGGAATGGTTCTGTCTCTGGTTGGAGTCAAACAGCGATGTGATTAGATGAACAGTCTTGCCACCTGAGGCTCTTAAAGTGGTTTAACCCTTGATCTTTAAAAAGGCTCTTGGAGGCTCCTTGTGTGCAGTGACCTCTTCTTACGCTTCTGTGGAGGTTGTTGGCCACTAGATGCCTCCATGATGCGGAGAAGAGATTTTGCCCAGTTTAAGAGGGAGCATATTATTGGGATGCGAGAAGCTTTATGAACGTATCAACAGATTGCCCGCCACCTGGGCCATTCTAACCAGACTGTCAGGAGGTGTTGGTACCCTTGGATGTGTGAGGGCACACAAGGCTACCGAGATTAGGAAACCTTCAGCAAACCAGAACTATTATTTTGTTCGCCATCTAGAGACACGAGGTGCCATCATCACACCCGTGCGTCTGTCGAAATCATTAGCATGCGCTTGGCAGAAGGTCATTTGGTCTAAAGACGCCTTATATGTGTACTGCCCTTTTTGAATTAAAATGTTCTTGTGGAGCCCCAAACCAGGACAGAGGGTGTGGTCAAGGGAGGCGTTAGGCGTGGGGCTTATCACAACATACGATTTTTGCCTCCGTCGTTGTAAAAAGGACAGGGCCTTTTAAAAAAATGAAGAAAAAAGAAGAGAACACTGGAGCGCTGGATAACTTGCATAATCTGACAGTTTCTCTGTTTATTCCATCTTACTTATAAATATGTATAGCTTATTACACTTCATTTGTAACCATCGGTTATTAAAAATCAGCATAAGCAGTGATGTCAATCTATAGGCAGGACTTTCTCTCAGGTCACACCTGGCCTTCAGGTTAGCTGGTTGGGCTTGAATTAACTACTTCTAGGCTCATTATTAAGTATAAATTTCTATAAAGATTTCAAACTTGGAATTGGCAGTGTTATTATTACTCATCTAAGGCCTACATGAAGGCTATAAACTATATGTGTATAAAAGGATTGTCTGGAGATTATATATATACCATATATACTCGAGTATAAGCCTAGTTTTTTAGCACATTTTTTTATGCTGAAGAAGCCCCCCTCGGCTTATACTCGAGTGAGGTAAAAAAAAAAAAACCCCGCAATACTCACCTCCCAGCCTGCGTCTGTTTCCCTGGCGCAATGGTCTCCCCGCTGGTGCGGCATTACTGAATGGCTGTGATTGGTTTATCGAGCATCGGCTGTGATTGGCAGGCGCTTGATCCAATCACAGCGCTTACTTGCGCAGCACTGACGGTGGGGAAATTTAAAGCTGAGTGGGGAGATAACAGCGGTAAGTATTCTCAAGCAGCTTGCCGCACCGCCAGGGAGACCATCGCGCTGGGGACACAGACGCCGGCTGGGAGTCAAGTATTGCATTTTTTCTTTACCTAGTATATACTCGAGTCTAGCTAAGCTTATATTTCAGTCAACACCAGTTTCTTGTGGTAAAACTTATTGACTCGGCTTATACTCAGGTCGGCTAATACTCGAGTATATACGGTATATATATATTTATATATATAGAGAGAGTTACATATCACATAGAAAGAACTAATTTTCCTCTGTTTCGTTATACTGGCTAATTGACAAAACATATAGTTTTCACAAAACAAAATTCAACTTTTAATTACACTGGGCACAAACGTTTTTCACCCATGTTGGTTCATCCAGGAGGACTAGATAGATTTTTGTGTGCGGATTTCAAATCTGTTTTCAGTTTGTTTTTTTTGTGCCACACCCGAGGGAAAAAAACCCTCCCATTAGTCCCAACCTGCTGCTGCGTGTCGCCCTGTGAAGGACTCTCCCGGGTTGACATCTCTGCAGCTATAATAAACTGAGAACCTAAAACTCACTGAATTACACTGACAGAAAAACCACCTGGTGATAAAGAAAGAAACAAGAGGGTCGGACTACAAGTCACAGGTACCCTGACGAGCACTGACCTGCAGAGGAGCAGACTAATGACTGCCGGAGCTTCAGTGATGATGGGCTAAATCCTAGTTGCTACAGCACCTTTGGTGATGTCACAGTCATGTGACCAGTTATATACATGAGCTGGATGGTGTAATGTTAGTAGCTAGACAGGTTAGTTTACCTTCAGGACACAGTGAGATGAGTAAGTAGACTCCTCCCCTTAGTTCTACTTGTTGTCAGTCTCCTCATTACCTTCCCCTAGTAGTAGAGTAGATGGCCGCAGGCTGGTGAAGCACATCTCTATGAGGCTCTGTTCACACCGGCATTGGAGGCTCCGTTCAGAGCGTGCGGCGCAGATCCGGCGTGTAATGACATACGATAAAGCCGTACATTATAGTCTATGGGGTCCGTCCAGCAGTTTGGTTCATCCAGGGGATTCTGCTCCCATACAGTAATCGGCAGCGCAGATGTGAGCAGCCGCCGCCTCCTTTTACACGGGGAGATAAATGACATTGTTCGCTTATGCAGCCTGTTTATACCGGCAGATAAACCGCTGACTGACTAAGGCCTCGTGTCTGCTGGCACACACGGTTTACAAGTGTGGAAACCCCTCAGCGGTTTCCACCCGTGCCCGCAGCCATGAGGCCTAAAAAGACATTACTCACCTGTCCGGCTGCCGTGGGGTCTTCTCCGTTGGGGCCGGATCTTCTTCCTTCTGCACAGTGGAAGTGGCGTGCTTTTTTTTTTTAATCCCCTGCTTTCCTGCAGATCCGCGGCACAGACGGCTTCCATTGACTTCAATAGAAGCCGTCCGAGCAGGAAACCGCAGAAAATGGAGGATGCTGAGGGTGTTTTCTCGCGTTGCATGCCGTGAAAAAATGACATCCGCAGGTATATAATGACCTGCGAATGCCCAATGAATGTATATGGGCATATTGAACTGCGGATCATCTCCTTTGTCGTATCGCCATGTTCCTATCTGACCCGGGGCCAGACAGCCTTTATTTATAGCCCCAATACATTGCATGTGTCACTGGTTATTAGTCAATTAACTTTGCAAGGTTATTAGTTAGTTTTCAATTCAACATTTCATGGGTTAATTTAAGACTTCTTCGTGTCCATTGGTTACATCTCATTATTCTTAGTATAGTTTCTAAATTTCAAGAAATATCATAATTCATTGGACAGTTCTCAACCCAACATCGGATTGGTCAATTAAATTGCACTCATTGGACATATTCTTATTCTTTATTTCCATACCTTCAAGAAAATTGTAACTCGCAGTGAATAACATCTTGAAAGAGTGCCAAGAGACCAAGCGTAGAACATGTCCTTATTAGAGATGAGCGAGCACCAAAATGCTCGGGTGCTCGTTGCTCAAGTCGAACTTTCCGCGATGCTCAAGGGTTCCTTTCGAGTAACGAACCCCATTGAAGTCAATGGGCGACTCGAGCATTTTTGTATATGACCCATGCTCCGCTAAGGTTTTCATTTGTGAAAATCTGCAAAACCTACGAACGTGATGGAAATGACACAGAAACGGATAGGGCAGCCGAGGGGCTACATGCAGGGCTGCATCTCAGGTTTCCAGGTCTCACTATTAAGCCACAATAGCGGCAAGAGTGCCCCCCTCCCCCCAACAATTTTTACTTCGGACAAACCCTCATTAGCAAGGCACACCTTAGCTAAGCACCACACTACCTCCAACCAAGCACAATCACTGCCTGCGGGACACACCGCTGCCTCTTCTCCAGGCTTACCTGCTGCCCAAACCCCCCGCATGACCCTGCGTCCGCAGCACACAAAAAAGTGTCCCTGCGCAGCCTTCAGCTGCCCTCATGCCACACGCTGGCTTCATAGCCACACCGCCCTCATGTCTATTTATAAGTGCGTCTGCCATGAGGAGGAACCGGAGGCACACACTGCAGAGTGTTGGCAGGGCCAGGTAGCGACCCTCTTTAAAAGTGTGTGTGTGGGAGGGGGGGGCGATAGCCCAAAATCCTGTAGAGAATCAATGAGAAATTGATGTTCGATCTTCATTGCAACCCTGTGCCACCTCCGTCAGGAGCTGCAAACGTGGGCATAAAGGGGACTCAGCTACCAGCCCAGCACTTCTACACATCTCCACAATGCAGCAATACTCGGTGTGGGAAGTATGTGAGCGGGCCCTGTGTCAGCCTCTGTCCCAGCAAACACCTTGTGTGACCCAAGGTGCTGCGAGTGACATAGCAATGGGGAATCCATGTGTCCACACACTACTCATTCTGTTTGGGTGTCGCATACCTCATCGACAACGCAAGGGGTAAACCATCTGCACTCTGCACCCTACCCAAGTCTGTCAGTGTTTTGGGGACAGACAGGTAAAACACCGCTATGGGAAGTCTGTGTGCACCCACAGCATGGGTAGCTCCCATGAACCCACAGATGGTACATAAAGAAATCCCATTGCAGTGCCCCGGATAGCTGAGGTAACGTGAGAAAAAATACATGTTGGCTTCGGCCCACACTCCATGCACTAGTCAGTCTGTTTTTTTTTTAAAAGTGCCAGGCAGGTACAACTCCGCAATGGGAAGACTGTGTGCACCCGCAGCATGGGTGGCTAGCAGGAACCCACAGACGGTACATAAAGAAATCCCATTGCAGTGCCCTGGATAGCTGAGGTTACATGAGAGAAAATACATGTTGGCTTCGGCCCACACTCCATGCCCTAGTCAGTCTGTTTTTTTTTTAAATTGCCAGGCAGGTACAACTCCGCTATGGAAAGTCTGTGTGCACCCGCAGCATGGGTGCCTGGCAGGAACCTACAGATGGTACATAAAGAAATCCCATTGCAGTGCCCCAGATAGCTGAGGTTACATGAGAGAATATACATGTTGGCCTCGGCCCACAACCCATGCCCTAGTCAGTCTGGGTTTTTTGGGGGGCCAGATAGGTAGAACACCGCGATGGGAAGACTTAGTGCACCCATAGTATACACAGACCCCTGTAATATTCCTCTAGTAAAGGTATAAGCTGACCCCAGTAAAATTTCAATAGTAACAGTATAGACAGAGCCCAGTAACATTTCAGTAGTAACAGTATAGGCAGACCCCAGTAACATTTATGTAGCAGCAGTATAAGCAGACCCCTGTAAGATTTATGTAGCACAAGCATAGGCAGACCCCTGTAACATGTCTGTAGTAGAAGTATAGGCAGACCCAAGTAACATTTCTGTAGAAGTAAAGGCAGACCCCAGTAACATTTCGCCTCAGTATAAGCAGACCACTGTAACATTTATGTAGCAGAAGCATAGGCAGACCCCAGTAATATTTATGTAGTAGCAGTATTGGCAGACCCCTGTAATATTTCTGTAGTAACAGTACAGACAGATCCCAGTAACATTTCTGTTGCAGAAGTATAGGCAGACCCCTGTAACATTTAAGTGGCAGCAGTATAGGCAGACCCCAGTAACATCCTTGTGGCAGCAGTATAGGCATACCTCTGTAAAATTTACGTGGCAGCAGTATAGGCAGACCCCAGTAACATCATTGTGGCAGCAGTATACGCAGACCCCTGTAACATTTCTGTAGTAACAGTATAGACAGATCCCAGTAACATTTCTGTAGCAGAAGTATAGGCAGACCCCTCTAACATTTACGTGACAGCAGTATAGGCAGACCCCTGTAACATTCTTGTGGCAGCAGTATAGGCAAACCCCTGTAAAATTTACGTGGCAGCAGTATAGGCAGACCCCAGTAACATCCTTGTGGCAGCAGTATAGGAAGACCCCTGTAACATTTATGTTGCAGAAGTATAGGCAGACCCCTTGAACATTCAAATGGCAGCAGTATAGGCACACCCCTGTAACTTTCTTGTAGCAGACGTATAGGCAGGCAGACCCCAGTAAAATTTCTGTAGTAATAGTGTAGGCCAACCTCTGAAACATTGGGGTACCATGAGCGTAGGCGAAGGCCGGAAAATTTGGTTGGATAAGAGTGTAGGCATGGGCCCGAAAAATAAGTATACCAAGAGTACAAGTGTACCTCTGAAAAATTTATCAACCGAGAGGGCAGGTGAAATCCATAAATATTTTTTGAAAGATACAGCTCACTGTTGCTTAATTTGTAACAGAGCCTGTAGGCAGCCCTGTTGAAAACATTGGTTCATGTTAAAGTATCAAAACATTGGTAGATGAGCCTTTTGGGCCGCAGAAAAATTGGCCGTTCAGCGCGATGACATGTTGTTTCTGGAGGAGGAGTAGCAGGAGGAGGACTAATGTCAGAGACAGATTGACAAAGAGAAATGCCCCGTTTTCCCGTTGATAGAGAGGAGTGCTTTTATCTGCGGTTGCAGCGAAAAGAATCTTTAAGTTCCGCTGCTCTCCGCCGGTGGAGAAAAAAAGTCTGAAGAAATCCAGGCTTTGTTCATCTTTATGAGTGTGAGCATGTCAGCACTGGCAGTTGACAGGCGGGTACGCTTGTCCGTGATGATTCCCCCAGCTGCACTAAACACCCTCTCTGACAAGACGCTAGCGGCAGGGCAAGCCAGCACCTCCAGGGCATACAGCGCAAGTTCGTGTCACGTGTCCAGCTTTGACACCCAATAGTTGTATGGAGCTGAGGCATCACGGAGGACGGTGGTACAATCGGCTACGTACTCCCTCACCATCTTTTTACAGTGCTCCCTCTGACTCAGCCTTGACTGGGGAGTGGTGACGCAGTCTTGCTGGGGAGCCATAAAGCTGGCAAAGGCCTTGGAGAGTGTTCCCCTGCCTGCGCTGAACATGCTGCCTGATCTCTGTGCCTCCCCTGCTACTTGGCCCTCGGAACTGCGCCTTCTGCTGCTAGCGCTGTCAGATGGGAAGTTTACCATCAGTTTGTCCACCAGGGCCCTGTGGTATTGCATCACTCTTGATAGGGGTCAATCATTATTAATCAATAACCTAACATAAGAAAGATAAGGAAACAGTGTAATAAATGTGACATTAGTTATTTGGTTATATAATGTTATGTATTATATGTAAAACATTCCGGAAGTTGCTAGTAGAATTTGGATATAGAATCATATGTAAAAAGGTATATTCAAGCGTTTATTTGAATATTGATTTTAGAATACTAAATGTATGATTAATTAGATTTTATTCAGCTATCTTACTGAATACCAACTTATCAACTTTATGCTGACTCCCAGTAGGTGGCTGGACCAGTTTTGTCTATGTGAAAAGTAGAAACAATGTCCCCTCTTTTGATGTGCAAATTGTTGATGGATCTTTAAGATTACATTCTGACTAAGTAGGTACTCAGACAGCCAGGAGACAACCTTTATTATCACATGTAATTGTTTTATGTATAGTTCAAACAGCTTTGTTGATACCTTTTGTTTAAAAGGCTTTTAATTTACAGCCCTATTGTAATCTGTTGGAATGAGGGTTTGGTCAGCAAAAGTAGAATGAAACTAGGTATTGGAAACGCCTTCTTTACAACTTGCATATAAACTAGCAATGTACAACAATAAACAGAATTCATACTGATATCACTAGACGGTCTGTGTAGTGGCTTATTATGGTTCTCTATGAGTACTCTATATAATATTTCCTTTTAATTTGGATACAGGCAACATTCGCATTACGGTCTGCGTTCCAGACCCCCCACAGTTTATTTGGCGCCCGACAAGTGGGGCAGAAGCTAACTCCTTACCTGCAGCCGATACCTGACTACACTACCTGCCGACCAGCCGGACGAGAGGCCACGGGACCCCAGATCTACAAAACACCGGTATACGGTAAGCTCTTGACTTGCCACTCAAGCTCTGGGCTCTCCTGACTTCATTCAGTCCTCGTGTCGACAGGGGGTGAGTTGCTGTATGTTATATAGGACGCTTCTGCCTGTTATTTACGGTGTTCTTAGCGACCGTGCTAGACGGAAGAACCCTTGTGTGTATATTGCCATGTTGCCTGTAGTAATTGTTGAAATCTGTACGTTGATAGTCTGTGTCGTGTTAGCCATAATTTGCTTTTACTGAGTCTGTTATAATATCACCAGAAGTTCCCTTAGAAGAGAGGTCTGGTCTCCCCTAAACCCCCCCTTAAGGAGTCCGTAAAACTATTCCAGGACCAGGGGTCCTTAGTGTACTGTGTGAAATAGAAGCCTGTGTGAAATAAAAGCCTCTGTGAAATAGAAGCCTGTGTGAAATAAAAGCCTCTGTGAAATAAAAGCCTGTGTGACCTATAGAAGCCTGTGTGACCTATAGAAGCCTGTGTGACCTATAGAAGCCTGTGTGACCTATAGAAGCCTGTGTGACCTATAGAAGCCTGTGTGACAAATAGAAGCCTGTGTGACAAATAAGGTTCTGTGTGCCATAAGCTGTGTGAGAAAGGGAAGGGGGAGACGATTGCAGACAAGTGTATAAAATATAGCTGGTAACAGTACGGGAAAAAGCATATGAAAGATATCAGAGACGCCGGTTTAGATAAAGGAACAGACAATATGAGAAACGTACAGGGCAAGTAGTAAGCCTATATGGAAATCAGCTGGAGAAATAGTAAAAGACAAAGAAGGCACGTTAGCTGTGGGAAGAAGAATGTAGTAAGGTGTTTAGAATTTTGGGAGTCTTAGACCAGCAAGTTTGGGGAAAAGATTCAGAGATAGTCAAAAGGTTGTATAAAAATATGTTAGACAGATGGATTAAGGCAAGTATAGATACGGCAGTAAGGGGTTATCAGAGAAAGGGAATCCTCTTATAGTTTGTGTTCCTCTGGGACATAAAGCAAGTTCATGCAAAATCTGTGGACAATTATGTGACAAATAACCACTATTGTTTGTCTTGTAAGTCTTGTTGTTATGTAAACTAATCTTTGTTGTACGTATTAGTGTTCTTGTAATGTCTAATTTCTAAGTGTAAGAAAGTTATACCCCACTCACATCTGTGGAGGGTTCAAAAGAACAATGAAGTATATATATACTGTGTGGTTTTTTTTTTTTTTCCTGAGTGTAAAGTTGATGTAAGCAATTTTAGCTGAAGGTTATAGTAAGGAAAAAGCAAGTCAATGAGTTAAGAGAAAGGTAGAAGGTTTAACAATGCACGGTAATAATAGTTGCTATCTGGAGTGGTGAATATAAGTATGTAGGTGGAAATGGGCATAAGTTGTATTATGTTTGTCATTGGATAGCCTATTCTGAGCAAATTGTGTAAAAACCGCGGTACTAAGAGTTTTTCTTATCTATACATAATTCGCTCATTATTGGAAGTCTGGTGTACAGTAAATACAATCCCAATTTCTACTTCACATATTATCAGTCCGTATAGGAATGAATAAAACCCCCCTTAGTGAGTGTGAATTTGCAGTTTTTGTAAGGTGGGGGCAAGTGTATTACATTCTGGGTTAATCTTAAATAGACAGCCCAGGAAGATAGTCACAGGCAGTGGAACCAGTTATACAGCTATCTGTCTGGACAAGTTTCTGTGTTCTATAGAAGATAAGATACATTTCAAAGGGTGGGGAGTACTGGGCTTTAGAAGACCTACTTGTCTTTGCAAAGAAATCTGAATTAAGAATTGGTTATATTTGGCTATACAGGAAGTATGTTGTATTATATATATATATACTGTTCAGTAGCTGAAAATGAAATGAGAAAAGAATTCAAAGATGTTCTCTCATTGTCGGGTTAGTTCCCTCTTCCATCTTCACCCCCTCCTTCATCTCAATTCCAACCGTCTCCTCCTCACCCTATGCCAAGTCATCCACTCCAAGGTCAAACATTGGACTGGAGGGATGGACCTGCTGGCATTGTGGACAACAGAACCCGGATTGGAGAGAGAGCTGCCCTGCTTGCGGAGCTCCTCGGCACAAACCGGTTATGCCTATGCTCACTAGATCCTAGGCTAGTGAGTGGAAGCATGAGGACAAGAAAGAGATGCAGGGAGCGGAGGGTGATATAGAAGCAGATGTAAAACAGGGAAGGCAGTGGGAACTATAATCTAAAATTATGTGAAAGACTATTGTGGCACAGATTGGGATAAAAATAAACATAAGAGAAGTAGTAGAGACGAGGGAAATAAGCAGGGTTGGGAAGTACCGACACTTTTAGACAAGTGAGGAAGTACTGACACTTAAAAAGTAGTAACTGACATGCAAATGTTTTTGTCTTTATGTGTGTGTATTAATGAAGGGCCCGTATGAGAGTTAGATTGTGTTATATGGTGTATACTGTCCGGTGGCTAGAAACTAAATGAGGCAAGAAAGACCAAACGCTGAGCCAGACCACAGGGGGTGGAGCTAGGTGATGTAAGGAGATGGGAGGGAAGAACAATAGGAAGAGGTCTTCCACCCTCAACACAGACCAGCCTAGGAGAGAAGTATACGTCTTGTAATTACTAATAATTAATGCTGTTTAAAGTCTGAATGTTTTAGTTGCTTATTAATATCTTAGCTATTGTTCTGTTTCATAGAGATAAAATTCAGTGTCATAGAAAGGAAGACAGACGCTGATGAAAAAAGAAACTTGTAATGAATTATGTGAATTATACGGTCTTAAAAATAGAGAACATAGGGATTTTAAGATATATATTTTTGCTTTTTGTGTAAATGTCAGTTCTGTGATTGGTTGGACGTCTATATCACTGCTAAATGCTGTTAGTACTGCACTGTCTCTGAGAGAATGTTCTGTAGGAGAGACATACAGATGACCAGCATCGAAGGGGTGGAGCTAGATAATGTAAAAGTAGGTAATGTTTCATCCTTCTTTTGTCTACAAAGGAGGGGGTGAGGAGCTTGGGCAGTTAGGAAATTTTTTTCTTCTTAAATTTGATGAGACATTGCAGGCAGGATCAGATTAATAATGAATTTGCTGAAATAATATCATATTTCAATATGAATACATGTTTGTGGATTATTCTGCCTTGTTGTAATTCATGTCTGTTATTTGTACTAATATCTTACAAGCCTTATCTGCATCCATCAAATTTTCACCGGATGGATCGGTACAGGTTGAGACCTCAAGTGACAGTTCAGAGGAGGTTTGTAAACTAACTGCTCTCTTGGTAGATCCGGCTCATGCATTTGTCTTGATAGCTACTGCAGAAACTCAGCTTTCCGCAGGTCCTGACAAATAGTAAGCCACCTCCAAGACAAACTCCAATTCCTGAGTCATTGCTTAGCACAAGGAACTGGATATCTGACATAGGTGATCCAGGTATTGCAGGTCAGCAATTTCAGAATTTTTAAATTTTTTTTAAATTTTTTTTGCTACAAGGTTCTGATCTATTTTAAATTGAATACCAGCCTGATTGTCTAGCAGTAATTGGTGCAAGGGGTTTCAGGAGTGCCGATTCAGCTGGCAGAAACTGAACCACTAGAGGTAATGTTTAAAGGGTCACGATGCCTCATGCGCTTCCTTGTGCTGGAAAGTCCTGAAAGCATATTGGGAACCGAAATGATGGGATCCTTGGGATCTTGTATCGAACTTCACTCGTCCGGTGAGGCTCGTATACACCCCAGGTCTGAAAGTCACCCGACCTTCGGTCGGATGGCAGCAGACCTAGCGACACCTCTCCCTGTCTTCACTTTTACGCACGCAGAGAAACAAGTTCTTAGTGTCGTTCCTTTGAGCCTTTGGGCTACCAGTCAGACGGACCTCGACAGACTGTCTGTATTTGTTTGTATTTAATTTCAGAGGAAAGCAGTACTGTTGGATAGTGCTGCCCCAAGGGGCACAGTATAGCCCAATACCAGTTCACCAGATTCATGAAACTGGTATTAGACACCTGGCCAATTCCCGAGGGCACCGCCCTCTTGTAATATGTTGATGATTTGTTTTTATTTTCTTTTATGTACTGCTGACACAAATAGTTACCTCAATGCATCACTAAGCCTTTTGTGTTTCCTCCATCAGAGTAGAATGGCTGCAAAGCCAGCAAAGAGAAACTTCTTAGATCACACCATGGTGATCTACACCCCACATGACATACATGGTATCCTGACACAGGTAAGCCGTAGACATCTGTCCAGTGCTAGACAGATCAAAATGGAACTTGCATTTACACTCTTCATCCAATGTCTCATTTCAACGTTGCACCACTTTGAATCCGGCCACCTTATTGCCATTAGGTGACACTGATTCAAATGGGGGAGTAAGTACAGAGGACCAGCTTTTTGCAAATTCTCTGACTGATGATGAAGAGGAGGCCTTTGACGCAGAACACCAGCATGATTGTGACAGCTGGGTTCGCACATGTCACTGACAAACCCCTCCTAAACCCCCACCTTGAAATGTTTGTGGATGGATCTAGATACCTGAATGACAAAGGAAGGTTTGTAACAGGTTTTGAAGTAGTCACACTGAATGAGATGCTTGTACAAAAGCCACTGCCGCCACACATGTCAGCGCAGGAACTGAGGCCTGTACGATTGCGAAAGGTACCACTGCTAACATCTACACTGATTCCAGGTACGCCTTTGGTACTGCACACGATTATGGACCCATTTGGCGGTCCAGGAGCTTTCTCACGGCACAAGGCAAGCCCATTAAGCTATCATGTTGCCAGGACAGGTGGCCATAATAAAGGTTAAAGCACACACGCAGGGGCAGTCACCAGAGAACAGGGGGATAGGGCAGCCAAGGCTGCAGCTCTCCTAGGACAGGACGCAAGACCCCTTGTGCTGTAAATTGGATCTTGGTCCCACCACTCTTGTTGATTTGGGATTTGGCGTCCTACGGGACGTAGATGATGTACCAGCGGCTGCCTACACCCACCTTGCCGTCCTAGCTCACGGGAAAGTGCATGCCTCTCGGAATGCCATGGTTTCTGTTATGGACAAGGTATGGTATGCTCCAGGGTTGGACAGGTTGGCGAAGGCATATGTGAAGGCATGTGAAGTGACCACTGTATCCTATTCAGAGATTACAAATCGATTACATCCAGCTTCCCAAATCAGGCAGGTATGAGTACGTCCTTGTGTGCGTGGACCTGTTCAAAGCCACCGCACAATGTACAGTGGCTAAACTTGTGTCAGAACTTGTATGTAGATTTGGGGTACTAGAGACAATTGAGAGTGACAGAGGTACACAATTTACAGGTTAAGTGATGCGAAAGGTGATGTCAGCCCTTGGGGTGGAACAAGCGTTTTACACTCCATACCACCCGCAGAGTTTAACAGAGTTGAAAGAACTAAAATGATATGCTTAAGTTAAAAGAAGTGTTTGGCTCTATGCCAAGATTAGGCCTGTACCATCCACAGGCCCTACAGCAGGGGTGTGATAAGGTTATTGAATATGTACAAGAACTATGTCGTAAACTGAAAATAACACCCGATCTAGTGTTTTCCCCAATTCCAGACCCTGACAACCTAGAGGGGACTCATTTCTTGCCACCTGGAGATTGGGTGGTCACAAAAAGACACGTAGTAAATGCCTTGGACCCAAGGTTTGACGACCATACCAAGTTCTGTTGTCAACGCCTACTTCTGTAAAAGTGGATACATGCCTCCCACTGCAAGAAAGTTCCCGAGCCAGAGGAAAAGTGATGGGTGGGATCCCGGCGTTGTTTGGGTGGGGGAGGTAATGGACATTTTGATTTTGACTTTTGCATTTGTCTTATTGGACTATCTTCTTATTGGGAAACACCACTACGAACGATCCACATGGAGAAGCGATGGACTGGATGGGCAAATATTTCCCACACGTGTATGCCCAACCTCAGGAGTGGAGAGGACATTTTGCGGACTTGTCTATTATCTGTCCCCACTCCTGTAGAGACTCTTCGAGACATACCCAAAAATACACCCCTTTAAGTGTCTAATATGACGATGACGATATTGATGTTGATAAATCTAAGATTACTGTATTGTAAACTTGATTGACTTGCAATATTTGATATTATGTCTTCATATCTTGATGGACATAGAGTGCACCAATCCTACCTGGGAACCCGGCACCTATGGGTGACAGAACCAGGAGATAATGGTGGCTCTGATGTCCAAATGGGGGAATGATAGGGGTCAATCATTATTAATCAATAACCTAACATAAGAAAGATAAGGAAACAGTGTAATAAATGTGACATTAGTTATTTGGTTATATAATGTTATGTATTATATGTAAAACATTCCGGAAGTTGCTAGTAGAATTTGGATATAGAATCATATGTAAAAAGGTATATTCAAGCGTTTATTTGAATATTGATTTTAGAATACTAAATGTATGATTAATTAGATTTTATTCAGCTATCTTACTGAATACCAACTTATCAACTTTATGCTGACTCCCAGTAGGTGGCTGGACCAGTTTTGTCTATGTGAAAAGTAGAAACAATGTCCCCTCTTTTGATGTGCAAATTGTTGATGGATCTTTAAGATTACATTCTGACTAAGTAGGTACTCAGACAGCCAGGAGACAACCTTTATTATCACATGTAATTGTTTTATGTATAGTTCAAACAGCTTTGTTGATACCTTTTGTTTAAAAGGCTTTTAATTTACAGCCCTATTGTAATCTGTTGGAATGAGGGTTTGGTCAGCAAAAGTAGAATGAAACTAGGTATTGGAAACGCCTTCTTTACAACTTGCATATAAACTAGCAATGTACAACAATAAACAGAATTCATACTGATATCACTAGACGGTCTGTGTAGTGGCTTATTATGGTTCTCTATGAGTACTCTATATAATATTTCCTTTTAATTTGGATACAGGCAACATTCGCATTACGGTCTGCGTTCCAGACCCCCCACACTCTCGAACCCGTTTCCTCTTCGGAAATGAGAGTGGAAATGTTCTCCTTATACTGTGGGTCGAGAAGGGTGTACACCCAGAGGCAAGCAGCATGGGAACCCTCTGCAGTGGCCCAGCTGTCCCCCCTCCTCCTCCTCCAAAACGCGCTGAGATATAGACATGAGGGTGCTCTGACTATCAAGTGACATACTCTCTTCCCCCGTCTCCTGTTCCGACCGCAAAGCGTCAGCCTTTATGCTTTGCAGCGAACTTCTCAGCAGGCATAGCAGAGGAATGGTGACGCTAATGATTGCAGCATCGCCGCTCACCATCTGGGTAGACTCCTCAAAGTTTCCAAGGACCTGGCAGATAACTGCAATCCAGGCCCACTCCTCGGTAAAGAATTGAGGAGGCTGACTCACACTACACCGCCCATGTTGGAGTTGGTATTCCACTATTGCTCTACACTACTCATACAGCCTGGCCAACATGTGCAGCGTAGAATTCCACCATGTGGGCACGTCGCATAACAGTTGGTGCTCTGGCAGATTAAACCGATGTTGCAGGGTCCTCAGGGTAGCAGCGTCCGTGGTGGACTTGTGGAAATGTGCGCAGACGCGGCGCACCTTGCCGAGCAGGTCAGACAAGTGCAGGTAGTTTTTCAGAAACTGTTGAACCACCAAATTGAAGAGGTGGGCCAGGCATGGCCCGTGTGTGAGGCTGGCGAGCTTCAGAACCACCACCAGGTTATGGCCATTGTCACACACGACCATGCCCGGTTGGAGGCTCAGCGGCGAAAGCCAGAGGTCGGTCTGCTCTGTCAGACCCTGCAATAGTTCGGGGGCCATGTGCCTCTTGTTACCTAGGCTGAGAAGTTTCAGCATGGCCTGCTGATGCTTGCCCACCGCTGTGCTGCCGCGTCGCGCCACACCGACTGCTGGCGACATGCTGCTCACATTTCTTAAATGAGAGGTAGAGGTTGCGTAGGAGGAGGAGGAGGGGGAGGGTTTAGAGGAGGTGGCATAGACCGCCGCAGATACCCGAACCGAGAAAGGACCCGCTATTCTGGGTGTGGGTAGGACATGTGCAGCCCCAGGCTCTGACTCGGTCCCAGCCTCCACTAAATTCACCCAGTGTGCCATCAGGGAGATATAGTGGCCCTGTCCGCCAGTACTTGTCCACGTGTCTGTGGTTAAGTGGACCTTCCCAGTACTGGTGTAGGGCTGGGCCGGCACACCGGGAAAAATAGTGGCGACTCGGGACCGAGTAGCGTGGGCCCGCCGCCGCCATTATGTTTTTGAAAGCCTCCGTTTCCACAAGCCTGTACGGCAGCATCCCCAGGCTGATCAATTAGGCAATGTGCACGTTTAAAGCTTGAGTGTGTGGGTGTGTGGCAGCGTATTTGCGCTTTCGATCCAACGCTTGCGCTAGCGACAGCTGGACGCTGCGCTGAGAGACATTGCTGGATGGGGCGGAGTACAGCGGAGGTGAGGGTGTGGGTGCAGGCCGGGAGGCGTGCATGCCTGTGTCCTGAGAGGGGGGTTGGATCAGTGTGGCAGATAGGGGCACAGGGGGAGAGGCAGTGGTGCGACCCGGAGGCGGTGAACAGCCTTCATCCCACCTTGTGGGGTGCTTGGCCATCATATGTCTGCGCATGCTGGTGGTGGTGAGGCTGGTAGTGTGGCTCCCCGGCTGATCTTGGTGCAACACAGATTGCACACTACTGTTCGTCAGTCGTCCGCGCTCTCACTGAAAAACATCCACACCTTTGAACACCTTGGCCTCTGCACGGTGGCTTGGCGCGAGGGGGTGCTTTGGGAAACAGTTGGCGGATTCTTCGCTCTGGCCCTGCCTCTACCCCTGGCTACCCTACTGCCTCTTCCAACCTGTCCTGCTGCTGCACTTGCCTCCCCCTCTGAAGACCTGTCCTCAGTTGGCTTAGCAAACCAGGTGGGGTCAGTCACCTCATCGTCCAGCGGCTCTTCTTCCGAATCCTCTGTGTGCTCCTCCCTCAGACTTACTGCCCTTACTACTACCTCACTGATAGACAACTGTGTCTCATCATTATCGTCCTCCTCACCCACTGAAAGCTCTTGAGACAGTTGCCGGAAGTCCCCAGCCTCATCACCCGGACCCCGGGAACTTTCCAAAGGTTGGGCATCGGTCATGACAAACTCCTCAGGTGAGAGAGGAACCATTTTTTCCCAATCAAGGCAGGGGCCCAAGAACAGTTCCTGAGAGTCTGTCTGAGAGAATGTGTCATTTTGATGGAGTGAGGAGGCTGGGAAGAAGGAGGAGCAGCAGCGAGAGGATTCACAGTTGCAGCAGTGGACGGTATAGAAGACAGGTGGTCGATACATTGCTGGATGCATTTTCTGCCATTCACGACAGGACCTGCTCATACTGCTCTGTTTGTAATAAAGGTCTACCACGTGGACCCAAAAATTGTGATATGAAGCTGGGGACCCCAGAAACTTGCCTCTCTCCTAATCCCGCAGCAGCCGGCTGCAATTCACCTGGACCAGGAACTTGGCCTGTGCCCACAACCTCACTTAGACATCCGCGTCCTCGCCCCCGTCCACATCCTCTAGCCCTACCCCTCAGCATGGTGGATTATGAATAGAGCAGACACAGAGCAGTGTAAATAATTATGAAATTATTGGCGTACAGTTGGAGGCTGACAGCGGTTATGTAACGTAAACTGCAGCCAGAAAAAAATTATACGCAAGGCTGCAAAAAGGTCTGACTCTGCAATAGTGATGCACTACAACTCCCACCAGACAACCTCTAAAATCCTCACGGTCAGGGGTAGCCCAACGAAGGAGCTTTTCTTGTAATTTTTTTGAAAAAGAATACAGGCTATATAGCCTGTATATGACTTTCCCTCTATCAGTGGCTGTGGCCGTACGCTGTGCGTGAAGTTGACGGCAGACACAGAGCGGTGTAAATGATTATGGAATTATTGGCGAACAGTTCGGTCACAGTTAGCCCTAAGAAGGACCATTTGGGTTCTTGTAGACAGGATTCTACACTACCACTGTCCCTGCCTCACCAGTACTGCCCCTATACTCTGTATAATTGACTGCAGATTGAGAACGCTATAGCTGTAATAGCCTGCAGAGCCCGAGATGAAACAAAATGTTTTGGTGCAAAACTGCTCCCAGCAGCCACAACGGTAATGCACACGGTCACATGTGGCCCTAAGAAGGACTGTTGAGGTTCTTGAAGATGCTAACACTATGCCTGAATGAGCAACAGCACCTTCCCTAATCTCTGCCAGCGTGTGTCTGAGGCGAGCCGCGGCCAGGACCGCTTTAAGTACTGGGCGGTCACTTGATCTCACCAGCTACTCACTGCAGGGGGGTGGGATAGGGCTGGACCGTCACAGGAGGAAGTTGTAATGCCTTCCCTGCATGTCCATTGGCCAGAAAATGGCGCTAAACATGTAGGGAAGGAAATGGAATTCACTCGAGTACCGCGTGGTGTTCGTCTCGAGTAACAAGCATCTCGAACACCCTAATACTCAAACGAGCATCAAGCTCGGACGAGTATGCTCGCTCATCTCTAGTCCTTATCTTATATCACCATATATCTCTTAGTACATAGACAACTTCAGAGACAAGTTGTTTTCGGGTATACTCGACGGTGTCTGTTATTGCGCAGTTTAAATTCATACAATATATAAATATATATCCATTAATCGGGTTTTGCTCCACTCTGCATTCTCATGCACCTGTCTAGCCCCCGAGCTCTATGCTCCTGGGAGGACCCAGAGTCTATAAATACATCCGCCCAGTTCTAGAGAGATCAGTGGGTGTTGTAATTCTGGTCAGTGACAGAAGCAAGTAGATTTCTGAAGGAACTAGTGCAGCGGTGAAGGAGAGGTGAAGTTAATAGTGAGAAAGCAAGAAATAAGAAAGAATAAGATTAAGCTATTTTCCACCTTCCAGCCCAACCTCTCCCCCCCCACTCCATATCAGGATCTGGCACCATAGTAACCACCAGACAACACGCCTGCTGTTTTGGCATAACACTGGATTCTGACTTCTCCCTCACCCTCCACATCCAATCTCTGCCTGCAACACAGAAATATCACTAAAATCCGTCCATTTCTCACCACGGACTGGTTAAAGACACTCACTGTCGCTCTCATCAATTACCGACTCAACTACTGAAACTCGCTACTCATCGGCCTTCCCCACACCAGACTCTTCCCTCTCCAATCCATACTAAATGCAGCTAGACTCATTTTCCTATCCAGCTGCTTCTCAGATGCCTCTGCACTATGCCAATCACTGCACTGGCTGCCCATCCATTACAGATCTAGATTCAAACTCCTTAACCTCACCCGCAAAGCTCTCTATGGTGCCGCAACACCGTACATCACTTCCCTTCTGTCCATACATCATCCAGCCTACACACTCCAATCTGCTAACACATTCACATTAAACGACCATCTATTCCAAACCTGTTGCAGCAGTGCTGAGATCGCTGCCGGATTGACTAAGTCCCGTGTGGGTTTTCGACTTGGTTCTGCACCTTCTAGCTCAGTAGGTGTGACGTAATATAGTCACACCTGGGGGTGATTAGCTTGCTATTTACCTGGGCTGGATACTGAGCTAAAGTGCTGTGAATTGCCAGTTGCTCGCTGTCTGAGCTGGTAGTAAGTGGCTCCCATGTACAGCATAGTCTCCGCTGTGAGGTGAACAGAGGTCGGTTCCGTGTGCTGCTGCTTCACTACCAGCTAAGTGTGGTGTTTCATTTGAGTTTCCTTTTGGGGGTTGCTTTGTTACTTTATTTTGTTGGCCAAGTAGGGTTACTTAGGTCCCAGGAATGAATGCATGCCCACATCTATTGAAGCAATCAGTCTGCCGTGCAAGGCAGGGCCCTCTCCCTCATTGTCACGTGTTTAGGGAAAGACTTCCCATTTATTTTGTGTTATTTATTTCAGTTGCTGTACTTTGGGCTATTATTGTGCATACAGTAATTGCAGGTGTTGGTCCAGCACGTCATTTGCAGACATAACAGAACCTCACATGCTCGCCTCCAGGACCTCTCTAGAGCAGCAACGGACCTCTGGAATGCACTACCCCAAAACATCTGTACAATCCCTCCTCTGCGTGCGTGTGTATATATAATATACATACATATATATACACATGCACACACAACAGAAATACTCATCTCTCCACCACCACGCTGTTCCCCGCACTGCCATTCTGGTCCTCCAGATGGTCTGTTTATTTCAGCTGCAACAGTCACGTGGTTGTTTACTCACACGACTGCTGCAGCCAATGGGAGGCCCCCAGATGGGATATCATCAGTGACGTTCCATAAACCAGCTGAGGCTTCTACATTACAGGCAGACGTGACTGGTTTACAGGTAAATACCGGGCCAGAAGACCGGGGGGCATCATGAGTCAGATGCTGAGGTGCTAAACCACCGAAACAGCACTTTGGATCCAAAGTGAGCATATTGTTAAAATATAGTTTTGTATGACAGAGAAAAAAATATATAAAAATGGAAATGCACACTCTTATAGTAGATGCTAATGAAATGAATGTGCCTCCATGTTCTATCTTATGTGTAGCACTTTTGTAAGCAAGAAGCCATCTTCTCTGCCTCTTTTTCACTGTATTCATTTGTCCTATTCTGGGGGATTTATGGATATTAAATGGTTATTTTATAAGTCCTGAGTGAATCACTAAGGGTTTTGCTCCATAAGATAGCTATTGTGACATTTAGACTGGCTGACGAGTCACTGTTCCTAAACATTCTCTCTAAACAACTTATTGTTTAGATTTACTGCGCCTGGTTGGCATTGTAGATGTAAAATTCCTTATCTTGCATATTCATATTATGTTTATGTTTCTTTTGACCAATGGTAATAACTGAATTATAATAAATTTTAGGTATTCTAATTGAATATGTGCCCCTATAAAACCTGATGCCTGTAAATCAACAGACAGATAACTTTGACCATATCAAGTCATGTGTGGTTTGATACGTTATTTCCTGGCCCGTATATACTTCTAACCAATTTGAACCCCAGAGGCATATCATAGCAAAAATTATTTGCACTAACATAGACAAACATATATAAACTTTATTAAGGAAACAAAGAATTGAAAACACAAAATAAGTAATTAATCTAAAGGCCACTTTATACAGAATGAACTGTTGGGCACATATGCCTGGCAGGTTGTCCGAGCAATAATCAAACCTGTGCTTTTCACAGGAACAAGCACTCAGTGAATGAAGGTAAAAGGCGATGGGGATTCTCAATGAACAGGCAGTTGTTCCTAAGTGAACGACTACCTGTTTACATAGGCTGATCTTTCATTCAGTTTTCTGCATGCAGAAACTGAATGACAAACAAGAAATAAACTTACCATATTGCTCCATAAACTACTAAAGTGGCCCGCTTCTACATGGGCGCTGGTTAGTCTCCTGCCTAAGGTGTTTAGTGAGACAGCGGACTGCAGTCAGCTAAGTATCTGTTGCAGCCGTTCTGAGGCCTGCACCCTGCTTGCAAGGCAGACCAGGTTTTGGGTGTGCTCTTGCTCCTCCCGGAGCTGAGGGGTGTGTTAGTGGCAAGAGTGATGTCATTCAGCACCTGGTGCTGACTAACTCAGCTGCTATTTAAACAGTGCTAGCATTGACCCCTGTGCTGGTCAATCACTTCAGTCCTATGTTGGACAGCGTCGGAGCAACACAGTGTGGTGGAAGCTCTCCATTATAAGCTAAGTTCTTTGCTGTTTGGTTTGGTTTTGTTTCTCCTTTTGTTTTGTGCTAGGGCTCCTAGATAGGGATTGGTCAGTGGCCCAGGTACGAGTGCAGGCTCACACTTATCAGCGCGGTCGGTCTGCCGAGCAGGCAGGGCCCCCTCCCGGGCTAGGGGAGTATAGGGAGAGAATTCCCCCATTTATTTTGTGTTTTCTTTGCACGGTTGTGCCTTTCATTTATGTTATTGAGGTTGCACGTTCATTGGACGCAACAGTACCTCTGTCTATAAATTCTGCGTGAGGCTTATTCACTTCTACTGCACTGTGTTACATACATTGCTATTTCCATTTGCATTAAACATCTTCCCTATCCTCCATCTAGGGACAGATTCGGCACCTAGGTTCCTACTCTGGGGCCTCCCATATTGGAGTAATGTTGCTGCTATATTGGTTAGGGGTAGCGTTCCCATCCTGGTATATCTGTTGCTGTTACTTGCCCTATTTTGTGTTCCCCAAATTTTGGTGTTATAATACATGTCTATATTTGTACATTGCAGACATAGGTTACATCTAGATCTGACCTGTTGGGGAGGCTCTATACTTGAACCCTGCACGAACATAACAATAATGAACAGGGAGTGGTCCAGAGGAGCCCAACACTATATAAAAAATTATCCACCCCTTTAAAACAGCTACAATTGGAGCCAACTCCAAATGCAACAATTTAACAGCTGTCAATCACTGCTTATGGGGCAGACTTGCTCACAAGCCCACTGCATCCTTCCTGAGCGACCAATGACTGATAAATCTGTCATTGATTGATAAGCGGTTAAGTTTATGCACCATATATGTACGTCGTATGGTCCTGGGTTTTAAACTTACTGTAGCTAGACGAGTGCCTGGCTGTCAGAAACAGCTTTGTTGCATCTTTTCTCACATAAAACTCAATGAACAATATGTAGTGAACAGAGGAATCGGCAGTGGCATTGCCTCTATGGGACCCAGTAAGTATATGACTGACAAGCGCTCCCGGCATGGCAGAGCTGCTGGATCTAAGCAGACCCAGCCATGTGATCAGGGGCGGAGCTTGTAACTAACTCACTCACAAACACAGAGCCTAGGTGACTGATCACATAACGGTGTCATCATCACAGGCCCTGTAAGCACACGGCTGCTATCAGGCTCTGCGTGTTTTATGTTTTAGGACTTTTGATGACGTCACCATCATGTGATCAGGAGCGGAGCATGTAACTCGCTCATGGACAGGTGGTCGTTAGAATTTTGACTTAACTTACCCGCCCACTCAATCCTTCCTGAGCGACCAATAACTGATAAATCCATCAATGGTTGATTAGAGGTTAAATGTATGCACCATATATGTACATCGTGTGGTCCTGGGTTTTAAACATACACCATTGTAAATGCAAACTTGCTTTAGCTAGACAGGTGCCTGGCTGTCAGAAACAGCTTTGTTGCATCTTTTCTAGCTCGTGTAAAATTTAATGAGCAATCAGCAGTGCCGTTGCCTCTATCGGACCCAGTACGTACATGACTGACAAGCGCCCCCGGCATGACAGAGCTGCTGGATCTAAGCAGACCCAAAGCAGCTGTACTAGATGCAGATGGCATGACAGTGGGCTGGTTTTCCCCTTTAACTGGGGTTCCCATGGATGCCCCAATTATAGTGGAAACCATCTAAATAGAAATGTCTTTTATGATGTCATAGGGGAACATGTTGGGAAAACATATATAAAAAAATTTACTGATAAAAAAACCCACACCACACCAATCTTGTAATGTAAGACTATACAAAGTATACATAAAAATGACCAAAACAATTAACCCATTCTCATAGTTTATTAACATTTGCAATTTACACTAACATAAAGAACTAAACAGAAAACATTTTTTTTTACTTTTCAGACATACTACCTCTAATAAAACATAAAAAGCTAACTTTAAAAAAAAAAAAAAAAAAAAAAAGGTACTAAGAACAGACCTATGCATCATAAAAATATATAGAAAATGTATTTTTGTAACCCAAGAAAAGAAAATTATGGCAGTTGAATCACCCAGTGTGCTAAATCTCTAAAAAGTGTCAGGTCACAAAGGACCGAAACACTCTGATCGTTAAGAGGTTAATCCAGATCCAATGGGCCCTATGTTTTCCAAAGGGTGCCTGTACATGTAAGACTTCTCTGTAGCAAAATACAAATGGAGCTCCACTGATCACCGTTACCCGTTAATTCAAACAATAAGGATGAGTTCATATGCTGGCCAGCAATCAGCAGAGCTTCACCTGTGCTTTACCGCGGAGAAACCCTGCGTGTACGGGAACCCAAAGAGTAGCTTTTAATCATGTGGAATGGGACAAATCTTTGATTTAAGTTAATGAAGTCTCATTCCTCAGTCTTCTTATTGTCCTACACATCGGAAATAAAAAACATGGTCCGTAATACTGATCCTTATCAGATGACAGTTTTGTTTGCTCATAGAAGGGGAGAGTAAAAGGGGCGACTATTTGACCTTATTCACACTTTAATATGCGAATGCTCAATCAGCTTTAGTTGCCGCATACAAGGGGTAAGGCGATGACTGACAACCATTCCCATCAGAATGGTGGCTGTGTTTTACAGTCCTGCTCCTGATTGTGCGGGCACAATGGCGGTGTGTGCCCAATCTGAGCATCATAATTGTTTGGCACAGGTCCTTTGAGAAGTCCTGCCTGCACCGTCCTGTTATGCTATGGCTCCTGTTGAGGGTAAGTTATACATCAGAAGGCATCCCAAGAGTCTGATCACACATCATGGAATAAATCCACACCAAAATCCACCTGATTTCCATAGTAAGATTAATTATAATGTATGAATAACTGCTGTGAAGATCTGTAGCATTTCCACAACAAATAGAGCATGCTGCGGATGTGAAAGTTTGCAGCTTGACTATCTTCACTGCTGATATTTTTCCACTGTAAGTGGATGGGATTTCCTAAATCCCCATTCTCTACACTGTATTATACGTTGGCGCAGAATTTCAGCTTGCATTCTACAGCTGAAATTAGGCAGGAACTACATTGTGTTTGAGTAGATATATAGATTTACATTAGCTACATATTCTGGTCCACAAAACATGGACTAAAGTTAATATACGCTCATTTGAAAGCGGTCTGAGGCAGCAGATCCTACAATGAGGTTCCACGATTGTAATATTTCCAATAATCTGAACATTAAAATGACTTCTCTCCTGTGTGAGTTCTCTGATGTCGAGCAAGAGTTGATTTCGCACTAAAACATTTCCCACATTCAGGACATGAAAATGGCTTTTCTCCTGTGTGAGTTATTAAATGACTTGTAAGAGAGCTTTTATTATAAAAACCTTTCTCACATTCAGGACATGAAAATGGCTTCTCTCCTGTGTGAATTCTCTGATGTTTAATAAAATTTGATTTCTCACTAAAACATTTCCCACATTCAGGACATGAAAATGGCTTCTCCCCTGTGTGAATTTTTAAATGACTTGCAAGAGTGCTTTTATGATTAAAACATTTCCCACATTCAGGACATGAAAATGGCTTCTCTCCTGTGTGAATTTTGAAATGACTTGCAAGAGAGCTTTTATTATTAAAACATCTCCCACATGCAGGACATGAAAATGGCTTCTCTCCTGTGTGAATTTTTAAATGAGACGTAAGATTTCCTTTCACATGAAAACATTTCCCACATTCAGGACATGAAAATGGCTTCTCTCCTGTGTGAAATCTCTGATGTTTAATAAAATCTGATTTCCTACTAAAAAATTTCCCACATTCTGCACATGAAAATGGTTTCTCATCTGTGTGATTTTTTAAATGACTTGCAAGAGTGCTTTTATTATTAAAACATTTCCCACATTCAGGACATGAAAATGGCTTCTCTCCTGTGTGAATTACTAAATGAGCCTCAAGATTTCCTTTCTGATGAAAACATTTCCCACATTCTGAACATGAAAATGGCTTCTCCCCTGTGTGAGTTTTTAAATGATACGCAAGACTGCTTCTATGATTAAAACATTTCCCACATTCTGAACATGAAATTTGCTTTTCATCTTTGTCAGTTCTCCGATGCGTAGAAAGATTTGATTTCTTTTTAAAATCTGAGCGACATGGACGTTTTTTCCCCCGTCTACGGCCAGTGATTTGTTTGCCAATCAGTGAAGAAGGTTTCCTGTCACTAGTGCCATCAGTAAGGGGTATTGAATTAGGTTCTGTGGTATTATCTTCTACTTCATTTAGAGATACGAGGTGTCCATGGTGGCCTCTACTCCAGTCTTCACCTGAAGTAAAAGAAATAATGATTTTCCCCCTATTTTTCTTTTTTTTTCAATTAACCAAATCAAGCTTTATTGAAACAATAGCAAGGAAACATACTAAAATGGAAAATACAAGAAAAACAGGATAACATATGATAAGTAAATCACTAGTAAATATATGAAAAACAGAAGACAAACAAAAACATCATAGTATTTGTAAATGCTTTGTAAAGATTGCAGAATATAATTTCTAGTAAAGATAGCTAAAATTTAAAGGAGGTTTCCAGTGAAATACTATTGCTGACCTATCATCAGAAAAGGTCATCAATAGTTGATTGGCTGAGGTCCATCACTCAGGACTCTGGACCATATGCTGAGCGGGCACATGCTGTCAGCTCTGCAAATACACAGAGGTTGGAGCGGAAGCCTCCACACCAACCTCCATATAGTAGTATTGATTTCAATGGCAGCCATGCCTGCAGTTACAAGCACCATCCACTACACAGAGGTCGGCACGGAGGCTTCCGCTCCGACCTCTGTGTATTTGCAGCACAAGGTCATCAATATTATTTCACTGGAAAACCCCTTTAAATTTTAAAACATCATTTATTATTTTCGCATTGCAAGAATTATTATGCCAATCAAATGTAAGAAAAATGTAAAGCAGGGTATATATTCATTAACATCCAAAATATACCTAGAAGGAGTTGTCAGAATGTCCCAGTGGCCATTCAGGGGTATGTGTATTTCAGTTTATTATTTTAATGCACCTAGGCCTATTGAAGAGGAGTTGTCCGGTGAATGGATAACACCTTTAATCACTTTTTCTATATTCTGTTCATTTGAGGAGGTGGGTTAACAAAAAAAATATCAATTGTGTTTCCTTTTTAACCCCTTAAGGACCAGGTTGTTTTGTACCTTAAGGACCAGACAGTTTTTAGGGATTTTACCCATGTGGCGGTTTTACTGCTCCATTTTTTTTCCTTTAGCTACCAAAATTATTTTTGCTGCGTTTTTTTTTTCCGTGACATATAGGACTATTTTTTAAATATCTTTTTCACTGACTTTTTTTTCCGTTTTTTAGTTTTATTGGGGGTAAAATGCTAAAAAAAATGATTTTTTTTAACATTTATAGTTTAAAAAAAAATTATTTTAATATTTACAATAAAATAAAGTATGGGAATGGGTTCCTCTATTTATTTCGGACATTTTGATATATAGTATGTATGGTTTTGGTTTACAGGGCGCATACGGCGACGGTTTTTGTTGGCGTCTGCTTTGTGTTATTCTCTTTCTTTTGTATGTATTGTTGTTTTATCTTACTGATGTATGTAATTGTGTTTTTTACTATCTGTGTCCCCCATGACGCTATATAAGACCTCTGGGGGACATTCACTTTTTTTTTTTTTTTAACTTTATTTGACACTTTCCACTATAGCTGGGGCGTCCATAGAAGCCCTAATTATAGGGGAAAGCAACCCCTGTGGTGACATTAGTCACCTGCAGAGCTGCCAGGGTCAAAGTCTGACCCTCCAGCTCTGCAGTAGCAGGGAATCCCGGGAGGTCACATGACCCCCCGAGGCTCCCGTACTGAAAGTACATGTTACTTTCACTTTCTCCTAACAGTGATCATTGAGCACTGTGTATCGGGGAAGCAGAAGGCAGGAAGGGTTAAAAACCCCTCCTGCCTTCTGCACCGGGTTATCAGCTGTCACTAACAGCTGATAACCCGTACCTGCCTCTGAATGATTGCAGAGCAGGAGGCTTAGAGCACCGCCGTATTTTTACTATCGGTGGTCCTCTAAGCCCAGGACCAGCCGCCGTATATATACAGTGGCTGGTCCTTAATGGGTTAAGATGTTCTTGATACCAAACCGTGTAGCACAGAGTGTTATGCTGTTTCAATAACTCCCATGTAATGGAAATAGCATAGTGGCTGCACTACGCAGCTTCAATTATGCCCATTAACTTCAATGGCAGTTATAATAACACCAAACTAGGTGGATGAGTAGCCAGACGTGGGTTTCTCATCTAACCGGGTAATGTGACAGCCCTTTTAGCCCTGTGATCATATCTATCAGACATTTCTGGCATATCCTGGGAGTATAATATTACATATTAAATGGGGCTTTCCGGCATTAAACTATTGATGACACATCCTCAGGATCGGTCATTAATAATTGATTAGTGGGGGATCAGCTGTATAGTGGTTGTGCCTGGTATAGCTGCTCCATTCCATTCACTTCAATGGGCTGGAGCTGCTCTCAGGCCATGTGATGAAAGAATGTGATGTCAATGGTCTCTTCAATCAGGTGATCAGAAAAGATCCCAAGTAGGCAGACCCCCAGCAATCAACTATCTTGAGAATAGATCATCTATAGATTAGGAGAATGGAAGAATCATGAGTAAAGAAATATAAATTAAAGGGCTTCATATCTACCACAATCACACTCCGCTCACCAACTACTTCTCTTCCTGTTTCAAAGTCTGCAGTCTGGATTCTAATAAAACTGCCTTCCCAATAAATTCACAGCCTGCAAACAGTGCAAGTGTCGCCTAAAGACATGGTGTGTACCCCCATGGGGTCCATATAACACAGGTTGAGGCAATAAATGGGTAATAGTAATGATCAGGTGGAAGATGATATTCTGAGCTTCCCATTAATGGAATACATTCAAACAAGATTTATGAAAGGCTCTTACCGTTCACCGACACCGATATGGATTTATCGAGTCCACTCATTGTTACGTTAGAACTTTCCTGCAAGAATCCCACAAAAAGAGATGAGAAAAAAAAAGACCCCTAATTTATCTTATGTCCATCAGTACTTTGCACTATCTGCGCTCCCCAGCCTTAACTGAATGAAACTGTGGACCACCATCAAATTAAAACACTTCACCATGGACTCCTCTCCTGGGCACCAAAGGAGTGGGATGTGTCTTACAGAGATCCTTCACTGACTCCTGACCTCAGCGACATCGGAACCCCTTTGGTGCCCCGAAGCAGTTATAGGTGATTGATACCCCCATATTTGTCTTGGGGAAGCCCCAACTCACCGCCCTTGGAGGATCCGTGGAGGCACGGAAAAAAGCAGCGCCGTGAGGCCCAGGATACATCACTTCCCAAGACTTCTTCAGCAGCAGGGGATCCCGGTAAGCCCCAATCCAACTGTGGCGCCCTGATACGGAACCCTGCGACACAGCCACTGGCCCGCAGCGGCCTAGCGAAGTGCAAAGCCGTGGCGTAATTTCCAGTCGACACACATGTGGCATAGCCCCCCCAGCACCCCAAAGACGTTGAAGAGAACTGCGGTGCCACTCTACAATTGGGAGGACCCCGCTTACCATTCTGGGCAAATCCGCCATCTCCACACCGCTCCGCGGGCATGGGCTGGATGGTTCCGGAACCTTGGTCTGAAGTTTCGGCCACCGTGAATGTTGCAGGGACACGGCCACTCCACTACCTCTGGCAAAGACCTTCGGTGACCTCCACTTGCCCGCTGCTCCCGCCCTGGACCCCCTGCGACAAGGTCATTGATCCACTGTGGCCTAGCTGTGCATAAAGCTGTGGCCTAGAGTTCAGGCTGATCTGCGTGTCGCCTGGCCCCCTGGCACTCATTACCTGCTGCTGGGGGAACCCTTCCTGATACATTGGAGGATTCTGCCACCGTTGCCTCACCACTACCTGGGTGCGGCCAAGTTGGCTCCGGAGGCTTGGGGCCCCAACTGCTGCGGACACTGGGGGGGGGGGGGGGGGGTCCAACCACTCCACGCCCTGGAGCGTTTCTGGTGGCAAAGATTCTCTGGCAAACTACATCTGCGCCGCTCCTGACACAAACACCTACAGTGCAACTACCTGCCCACTGAGGCCTAGTGACAGTCGGAGCCGCGGCCTGGATTTATGAACACCCTACTCATCGCAGGAGCATCGCGGCTGCACTGGATGGAATTGGAGGTAAGAGTCGGCGCAGGGGGTTCACATGGTCCACCAACACCAAGCACCCTGCAGCCAACTGCTGAGACCCACGGGAGTCGAGAGCCATAACACACAGCCTGGGTCACTTCTGTCCCCATTGCTGCCCTAACAAGTGTTATTGCTCAGGACTGTTGACAAACTGGAGAAGAGAGGCTGCACCAGTGAGAGCACAATATAGCAAGACAGTTTAAACCCCTATAAACCAACACCACTGTAAACCGCGGGAGAAAATGCTGGCCATGATTCAATCTCTTAGGGTGCCACTAACTTGGATGGCTACTGCATAATTATCAGATGAGAATCCACATCCATATCATCGACCTGCTGATAAATCTTCATTGATCTTACAGATGGAGCGAAATTTTTGACCTTTGTTTATGCAAGCTGTGAAACCCCTAAACCTGGAGAGGTCCAAGTATGGACAGATACTTAAATGAACGCAACGCGGGTACCTCGACATGAGCGACACGCCAGCTGGATTCGGTGAAAAATAACAGCAACCGGAAAACAAAAAAGTAAACCATCTAAAACTGCTAAAGAAAAAGAACACAAAGGATTCATCTGTCTATGTCCCCACCAAAGCCTGCCTCACCCCGTGCCACGGCTATAACAGATTGTTACTCTTTGGAACTTGACACCTCCTCTTCTCCATCCTCCTCCAAATGTATGTGTCTTCTATCTCCCTCTGGACTGTTGAAGAGGAGGGACCTGTTATATCTCTGCGCTCCACGGATCTGGGTTGCTGACCCACATTCATGCAGACAAATAGCTTTACTATCAGAGATACTGATAGGCTTCAATCTATTCTCCCCTCTATACTCAACCCATCGCAGAAGGGCTTCACACGTGGAAGAAATGCTTTAAAAAATATCAGAGCTGCTATAGCGGCAACGGTTGCCACACAAAGTCCCAATAGTCCAGTATTGATGCTATTGAGTCTAGATGCTGAGAAAGCTTTTGATAAAAATATGATACTGGGTGGCGTAGCTTTGGACAGACATATGTAAATTATAAAACATGATACGCGTATACAAATGCCACCAGTAGCCTCACAGTTAATGGCCTTAATACCCCAACCATTGACTTAGTTAGGGGGGCCCGTCAAGGCTGCCCCCTCTCCCCATTACTTTTTAATTCATCCATAGACCCATTGCTCAGGTACTTAATAAATACCCTACTCTTTAATGGAGCCAGCTAGGCTGATTTGGAAATTAAGGCGGAATCATTTGCAAACAGCATATTTTTGATAGTCAGCAGCCCAAAAGAGACACTGACGCCCTTATTACAAGGAATCGAGAAAATTGGAGAGCTCTCTGGCTATACCTTAAATTGAGACAAAACGGAAGAGCTACTATTAAAAGGATTGGCTAAACTTTTGTGGATGGCCCAATACCCCTTCCATTGGGAAAAGCATTCCATACAATATCTGGGAATACAGGTCACAAGATGCCCTTCTAAATTATATAAAACAAACATTGAACCCTAAATTAAAAAACTGAAAATGATTGTAAATTTATGGAAAAACTTCACTCTGTCCTTTTTGGGAAGAGCTAATCTTTTAAAACTGACAGAATTTCCCCATCTGCTATACATCCTACATTCTCTGCCCAGATTTTTAAAACTAAAAGACATAAAAAAGATCAATTATTTATTTATATAGAAACTTTGTTTGGGGTGCGAAAAGACCGTGCAGAGCTCTTAAAACATTGCAAAAACATAAAGTCAATGGTGGAATCAATCTCCCTCATATAAGGGACTACAATCTAGCAGTACAGGCTCGCATTATTCATGATTGGATATATTCCCAGACGAATTTTACAAGCAAGCTGCTTGAGCAGAAAATGTCTGGCCCAATACAGTTACAAAATATCCTTCACCTCCCTACGCAGAAGTACCAGAGACTGAAGCGTAACCCCCAAATACTTGTGGCTTGGAAGACGTGGGACAAACTACATTGCCACAGTCATGCATCCCCACATATATCCCCACAACCATCTTTTATTAACAACCCCAACTTTCAGCACAATAACCCACACAACATTTTCTAAGATTGGTGGGCTCGAGGGATTGACTCGATAGACAAACTGCTACACAAGAAAGAAAAACGTATTTTGTCACATGAGGAAATGAAACAGAAGCTCCCTGAGCTGTCAGTTCTGCTATTTTCATATTTACAGGCTAGGCCCTATATCCAGGGACTCTTGTCGCACCTCAGGAGATTGACTGGACACAGACAGGTGTCACATGGACTTCTAGGATGGTGGGCGTGCGGGGAATGATATCCAGGCTGTATAGAGTAATACGGAATATGCAGGAGCAGGATGATATTGACCTACCGGATAGAAAATGGTCTCTGGACGACCATTGATCATGGAATCGGTGTTGTTGGCTTACAAATATTTGCCCTCGTCCAAGTTCCTGGAAATGAGACTACAGGTCGTCCACAGGTCTTATCTAACCCCTGCAAGAGGGCATCACATGGGAATCTACCCCACCTCAAATTGTTTTAACCCTTTCCAATCCCATTTGTATCCTGGTTTTCCCAGGGGGCTTACTCTTTTTCTGCAGTTATACAATGGCGCTGTACGCTGGCTAAAGCCAGTACTGCATGAGGTGACACGTTGGATGGGCTCCGACAGCAGAGAGGCTGGCAATATACAGTAAGAGAACCCCGACAGACGTCTTCCAACAACGGAGCTGTATAGCCTTAAATCAAAATGTCTTCAGACGTCAGACAGTGGATTGTTAGGGTTAAATGCAAAGCACCAAATGCCAATTTATGCCACAATTTATGAACATATATCCGCAGATCAAGACTTTCTGGTCTCTAATTTGTGAGTATAACTCTCTTTTTGTTTCTCCTTTTTATTATTCCTACATATTATCTTGCTCCTACTTTTTTATTGTTTCTTTTATTAGTCTCTGGTTGACAGTTTATAAAATGAGAAAATTATATATTGGGACTGTGTCCACCTAAACCTCTGCTGATCAGCAGTCAAAGATTGCTTCATGCTGTATCAACATATGTACTGGTCCAGCTATTAGACCTTAGAGTTGTTAAAGATGTCTGAATCATGGTTATGATGCTAGATATGTGTCTCAATTGATTAATAAAAACATTTAAAAAAAAGAACTATTTCAGCACAATGGAAACTTGAGCGATACTCCCAGTGGTACTGGGATGTGGAACTGTCTTATGTCCATCTGTGCACTATCGGTGCTCCCCAGCCTCAACTGAATGAAACTGTGGACCACAATAAAATTAAAACACTTCACCAAAATTGAAACTTGAACGGTACTTCCCCCCCAAACGGTACTGGGATGTGGACCTACCAGTTAAAAAAAATACATTCTCATCCAGGAGAAGGAAGAATATCCACTCAAGGAAATGGAAACTAACCTACACTGACGTGCCAAAAGCATTGAGACAGGAACCAATATCCTGTAAGATGCCCTATAGCCTTGTAAAGTGTAGTAACTAGATTGGCATCAATTTCACAAGTGGACAGTCAAGGTGTAAAGGAATATTGAGTGCCGACTGGATAGCTACCCACAGCTCTAGGACATTTGTAGGTGCGGGGTCTCTGTTGTAAATGGATCTCTCCACCACATTCCATAAATGCTTGACTAGTCTCATGTCAGGTGAATGTGCAGGCCACACCATTCGTAGGAACTCTCCAGAATGCTCTGCGAACCAATTCTGGACAACTTGTGTCCAAAGACATAGTGCATGATCTGGCTGGAATGTCACATCATTGTGGGGGGTCCATGTAGACCATGATGGGCTGCAAATGGTCACTAAGCAGTGAAACATAGCAGACACTCGTGAATAATATGTTTAGGCAGATCAGTGGACCCAACCCCTACAATGAAAACAGCCCCACAGCAGCAGAGAACAACCACTAGCCTGCACAGTGCCTTGCTGACAACTGGAGTTCAAGGGGTCTATACAACACATGAGCCTGAAACAATTGGTACCATGACTCATTGGACAATGCCACATGTTGCCAGTCCTTTAGGGTCCAACTAGCAACCTCAAGAAACCAGATGAGGTACTGTCTCAAGTGTTGTCTTCTGCTACCATGTCCAATGGAAGCTAAAGAACGCTGCATTGACCTATAAGATATGTGTGTGGGGCCTGCTGCATTGAATGTGGATGTGATTTCTGCAAGACTTGCTTGACTCTTTACATGGACAATTCTAACCAGATGACTCTGGCTATTCAATGTGATAGCTGTGATTGGTTCATTGAGTGCTGCAGGGATTGGCTGCGCCGCGGCACTCGAGAACCAATCAGAGCCAGCGCTTCCTGGAGGCGGGGTTTTTGAACCCCTGACCAGGAAGCGCTTATGAAAGCTACAAGCAAGTGTGTCACGAACTTCTGAGGAGAACTGCAGTGGAGTGGACAGCGGCTGTTATGCAATGCATTCGTTCTTTTTTAATGCAGCGCAAGCGTATTTTCAGGGTGGTGCTTCAAAAAAATTGTGTTATGGCTACCAGAAAACACAGTGATATCGCACAGAACATTGCTGCGATATCCTCTCAGTGATATCGCTGTCACCCGTGTGATAGAGGCCTTAAAACACTAGAAACCATTTGCAGCCACTATAACTGACAGCCCACAATAACCAGATGACAGAGAGCACACAGTATACTACACTGCTGCCGGAGAAGATAAGTAGAAAGCTCCATTACATCTGTCTGTAGAGGATTTACAGAAATCTCAGCTTCATCTACCTGATGATAAAGTGGGACATGTTCCTCTTCCTCTGGACAATCCTGGGAATATAGAGGACTGTGACATCTCTCTGGAGGATTTCTCTGACTGGATCCATCTATAGGAAATAACCAGAAACACTAAATACATTATATATCTGATGATCAGCTGATGGCGGGACTAACCGACCCTCAAAACGGTCCTCTATAATCAATGAAGGCCTCCTCTTACCCGGTGATGGGAGGGGCTGATGATCCTCCATCATGACGTCCTTGTACAGATCCTTGTGTCCTTCTAAATAGTCCCACTCCTCCATGGAGAAATAGACAGCGACGTCCTGACACCTTATAGGAACCTGACACACACAATATACCGTCATCCTCCAGACTCCTTCCTTGGCTGTATTATATAATGCCCCCCATTCCCAGCAGCGCTCACCTCTCCGGTCAGCAGCTCAGTGATCCTGTGGGTAACTTCTAGGATCTTCTGCTCATGTATCAGTGAATGAGGTGAAGGCTCGGTGATGGGGCTCTGGGTCTGGCTCTGTCCTCCTGCCACACAGGGGGTCACACACTCACCAGACAACTTCTTCACTACTGTGTAATCCTGTGGATGGTGAGACACTGATCACTACATGGAGGCTAAGAATCCTTCACCTTTCCCGCCATTCCCCTGTTTATTACTAGAGATAAGAGTGACATCATGTGAAGCTCTCACCTCCCCAGTTATCCAGTAGATGATCTCCAGGGTGAGGTCTAATATCTGGGCAGCCATGTGGTCTCTGTCCTTCTCCATCCTTGGTGGGTCATTGATGGAAAGGACCATCGTCTTTATCTGTGAGAGTCCTGAGCCTAAGGAACCTGAAGGGGACAAGAGCATCTTCCATGAAGGGTTTTACTACAAGGGAATTATAGAGGATTAGTGACAGCATATAATAGAGGTGAT
Organism: Eleutherodactylus coqui; assembly: GCF_035609145.1. Lineage (NCBI taxonomy): Eukaryota > Metazoa > Chordata > Amphibia > Anura > Eleutherodactylidae > Eleutherodactylus > Eleutherodactylus coqui. The sequence continues at coordinate 28,464,534 of NC_089839.1, forward strand.
TTAGCTATGAAGGAGTGTTATATAATATCCTGATCAATAATCTGGTATATATTAATCAGCCGCCCCTGCTATATAGTGAGTACAGAGCCACACAGTATATACATTATTGTTAGGGAAATCATCAGAGGGATTTTATAGTGTTTCATTGCCTGGTCCAAATTATATGAGAAGTGTGTACACAGATCCCCGACACATGACACGGCCTGTATCATCCGACAATGAAGCTCTTCTGAGTTTATTACAAAGCAGACAACGTATATATGTTCATTTACGAATGGTCAGAAATACATGCCCCCTGTAATCATAAGAACTCATGATTGGCTCTGGGTGCTAACGGTTTAACATCTGTTACTTAACACCTCAAGGCGTGTCACTCCAAACACGTAATTCCCAGGAATAGAAACTTAGTTCTGTACAAACTGTCCTAGCAGTGGAGGATTAGAAACCGTTATCTCTAGACATTCCTAAACCGTGACAGGATATAGAGAGAATATGAGCCTGTCCACATACCAGTGTACAACATGAACTGCATTAACCATTTAGACGCTGGTTATCAATTTTTTTTGTGCATATTTTATGCCCTCTTTTTCTCTGGTTGACCATTACTAGTGGGGCCACTGCAGGGGACACTAGTACTACTGGGGTCGATATAGGGGACACTATGACTAATGACACCACTGCAGGGGTCACGATTACTACTGGGGCCAGTAAATGGGACACTATGACTACTGAGACCACTGTGGGGGTCACTACTATTACTACTGTGGCTTCTGTGTGGGACAGTATTACTACTGAGGTGACTGCAGGGTGGTCACTATTACTTCTGGGACTGTTTTAGGGGACAATATTACTACTGAGGCCACTCTGCTTGTGGCAGCATACCTCAAGCTGACTTAGGCCGCCTGCACACGAGCGTTCCGGATTCCGCTAGCGGATTTTCACGCGCGTATGGTACCTAAATGTGCTTGCGGATAGGTGCGGATGCGTGAAAAATCACGCGCGGATATACGCGGATGTGTTGCGGAAAAAAACGCGCAGAAAAACCAGCAGACACCCCTTATTGTAAACCCAACCCCTAGAGAACTGCCCATTCCTTGGAAAACAGCTTAAAAACCAACACCCAGACTCCGTTTGTCCCTCTTGCTTGTGCGAGCACCGTTAAATTATTGATGTCTTTGTGGGCATGGTTGATCCATGTAACTTTTTTCAGGGGCTTCTCCAGCGTGACTTTATTTCAGTCACTGCAAAAAAATTCACAAGAGGAATTCATTACTACAGATTTTGCATTCTTACATCCTGCATTGGCAAGAAATACTACCTATCTCCCTCTACAAATTTGCCTGTGAAGCTCTGCTGTGTGTTGGGACGCCTTCTACCATGCCTACTTCCTGTAGTCATAGCAACCAGTGACTCCATCCACAGCTGCACTCCGGATGTACTGCGTGAAAAAACGCACCCATTCACTTGTATTGGAGGCTTCACGCGCAGAATCCGACCCAAACTAGAACAGGTCGCAGATTTTTTCACGCGCGTGAAAAAACGCGATACAAATCCGTCCGTCTGGGGACAACTGCGGATCCTCATAGGAGTATATTGGCTGCGGTCTGGGGCAGATAATGTGCCTAAAATAACGCACTGGAAATTCCGTTCGTGTGCAGGCAGCCTTAGGGTATGTTTATATGTGTCGGAAATGCTGCAAAATGTCCACAGCAGAAGTTTACGCCGCAAATTCTGCAGCATTTCTGCATCCAAAAAGAAGGTAAAACGTGTACCACTGGCGCGGATTTTGATTGGAAATCAGCCGTGTACTGGCAACTGATTTCATACAATGCGGCGCTTCCTTCACCTCCTCCGAAGGTTTCCCACTGTGAGCGCTTCCCGGCTTCTACTTCCCAGTGGCCTGGTCAGATGAGGCCACTACACAGGGGTCAGAGCAGCAGCTTCCGCTCTGACCGCAATGTATTCTGGCACTGACCGCCAGTGCTGCCTGGAAAACCCCTTTAATATAAAATTTCTGAATATGTTAGCCTTGCCCTTTAATTTAAGCCACACCCGAGGGGAAGGCCACTCCCATTTCCTTCCAACCTGCTGCTGCAGTGTCGCCCTGTGAAGGACTCTCCTTGGTTGACATCTATGTAACTATAATAAACCAAGAGCCTAAGGTTTCATGCATACGGCTTGTGGGGAATCCCACAGGGGATCCGCCCGTGCCCACTGTCGGCGACCCTCTTTGTCTACTCTGTATTGCAGATGTGTCAGCGTCGCACAGGCGCAGTACAGATTTTCCCCGCGCCGTAGATGATGCGCAGCTCCTGCGGTGATTAATTGCCGCGTATAAGATGGCTTCCATTGACTTGTAAGCCGTCCACACGTACCCCGATCTAAAATAGAGCACGCTGTGATTTTATTTATGGAAATTGTGTCCGCAAAAAAAATCCGCTTGTGTGTGTGGAGTGGAATCTCCACGCACATCCATGGGCAAATTGAGCAGCGGATCGCCCACGCTGGTGACATGCGCTGGATCTGCAATTAAATTTGCCTTGTGTGCAATGAGGCTGTTAAAGCAAAAAAATGTATGGCCGTTTAGGGACAGTCTGGTGTACCCTAGTGAATGACGTCATATGACCCGTGATGTCATATGACTGAGGAATTAAATGACAGAGCCCACACAGTTATAGGTTCAGCGAAGAATTCCCACCTGATGGGTATCGGGCATCTGTATTTATAACCCCCTTACATCGGGGTGTCACAACATCATTGGACATTTAATAGAGATGAGCGAGCACCAAAATGCTCGGGTGCTCGTTGCTCGAGTCGAACTTTCCACGATGCTCGAGGGTTCGTTTCGAGTAACGAACCCCATTGAAGTCAATTGGCGACTCGAGCATTTTTGTATATCGCCGATGCTCGCTAAGGTTTTCATTTGTGAGGAGGAACCGGAGGCACACACTGCAAAGGGTTGGCAGGGCCAGGCAGCGACCCTCTTGAAAAGGGGCGGGGCGATAGCCCACAATGCTGTACAGAAGCAATGAGAAATCCAATCCTGTGCCACCTCCATCAGGAGCTGCACACGTGGGCATAGCAATGGGGAATCCATGTGCCACAAACTATTCATTCTGTCAAGGTGTCGCATAGCTCAATCGACACTGCAAGGGAAAAGCCATCTGCGCTCTGCCCCCTACCCAAGTCAGTGTCTTTGTGCCAGACAGGTCAAACACCGTGATGGGAGCTAAGTTTGCACCAACAGCATAGGTGGGTCCTAGGAAACCCAAGACATGAACCAAAAATTGATCTGAGCGGCCAAACATGGCAGACTTGCACCGCGCCCACGACATAGGCCTCGGCCCACAGCTTCAGCAATCCTAGGCAGGAAGCGGACTTTCACTGCAGCAAGGACATAGGCCTCTGCACAAACCCTCAGCAATCGCGGGCCTACAGCGGACTCCAATGCTAGCGTAGCTGTGCACGTCTCATTAGCGCTGTATTGCTCCTGTAGTTTGTCCCAATGCAGTGCCCCAGATAGTAGAGCTAACGTCAGATGAAATACAGGTGGGCTTCAGCCCACACTGCATGCCCCAGTCAGACCGGGGTTTTTTATAAATAGTCACAGGCAGGTAGAACTCCGCAATGGGAATTCCGTGTGCACCCACAGCATGAGTGGCTCCCTGGAACCCACCGGCAGTACATAAACTAATCCCATTGCAGTGCCCAGCACAGCTTAGGTAATGTCAGATTAAATGCAGGTGGGCTTCGGCCCACACTGCATGCCCCAGTCAGACTGGGGTTCTTTATAAGTAGACACATGCAGTTACAACTCCGTGTGGACCGACAGCATAGGTGGGTCCCAGGAAGCCACCGGCGGTACATAAATAAATCCCATTGCATTGCCCAGCACAGCTGAGGTAACGTCAGATTAAATGCAGGTGGGCTTCGGCCCACACTGCATGCCCCAGTCAGACTGGGGTTCTTTATAAGTAGACACATGCAGTTACAACTCCGTGTGGACCGACAGCATAGGTGGGTCCCAGGAAGCCACCGGCGGTACATAAATAAATCCCATTGCAGTGCCCAGCACAGCTTAGGTAACGTCAGATTAAATGCAGGTGGGCTTCGGCCCACGCTGCATGCCCCAGTCTGACAGGGGTTTTTAATACATAGACACTGGCAGGTACAAATCCCTAATGTGAAGTCCCTGTGGACCCACAGCATGGGTGGCTCCCTGGAACCCATCGGCGGTACATTAATGTATCCCATTGCAGTGCCCAGTAACATATCACTAGCAGCAGTATAGGGGGAGCACAGTCTTAGTTCCATTTCAGTAGTAGTAGCAGTCAAGACAGGCCACAGTAACATTCCCGTTGCAGCAGTTTAGGGAGATAACAGTCTCTTTCACATTTCAGTAGTTGCAATATAGACAAGGCCCCAGTTACATTTATGTAGCAAACGTGTAGGCCAACCCCACACACCTTGCTGTAGCATGAGTGCAGGCGAAGCCTATAAAAATTACTAGGATTACACTGTAGGCGAGGGCCCCAAAAAATTGGTGTACCAACAGTACTAATGTACCTCAGAAAAATTCCCCATGCCCAACCAGGAGGGCAGGTGAAACCCATTAATCGCTTTGGTTACTGTGGCTTAATTTGTAACTAGGCCTGGAGGCAGCCCAGTTAAAATAAAGACACGGATTACTTACTGGTAGTTTCATTTCCAGGAGTCATCACGACGGCCCCATTTACATATGGAGGTTGCCCTCTGACCTCAGTAGGGACAGGAAGAGAGTTTAAAAGCACCTCCCTTTCCACCATGCTTTAGTGACTTACAAATTATTACGGTGGACAATGTTTACTAAACCAAAATTTACCTTTATTCGGTCGTATTTACATTGAAAAGAACATTAATTATTCTAGAAGGGAGGGAACTATGGGCCGTCGTGATGACTCCTGGAAATGGGACTACCGGTAAGTAATCCGTATCTTTCCAGGTCGTCATCCCGACGGCCCCATTTACATATGGAGTATACCAAATCATACGTGACTTTTAGGGTGGGACTACTGCCTGGAGGACTTTTTGTCCGTAGCCCAGGTTTTTGTCTGACTGGACGTTAACCCTATAGTGTCTGATAAACGTGTGTTATGCTAGACCAGGTGGCTGCTTTGCAGATTTGCTCCGCAGACGCCTGGCCTTTTTCTGCCCAAGAGGAGGAGAGAGAGCGTGTGGAGTGGGCTCTAATTTTTCCCGGGGGATCGAGGCCCCTGGCTTTATATGCCTCTTGGATAGCAGTCTTGATCCATCTCGCAATGGTGCCCTTAGATGCCGTCTTTCCTTTTGCCGGCCCCTGAAATTGGATAAAGAGGTTGTTATTTTTCCGGAAAGAGCGGGTAGCTTGTAAATACACTAGAACGGCTCTTCTAAGGCCTCCTTCCCACGAACGGATTTACGCTGCGTAAATCCGCGGCAAAAATCCGCTGCGTTGCCCCATGCTATTAGGTTTTATTGAACCTAATAGCACAATGCACACGATGCGTAATTCCACCGCGGAATTACGCACCGTGAAATCTCCCGTTCTCACCCGCAGCATGTTCGATTTGCTGCGGGTGTACGCGCTGACGGCTTCTATTGCAGTCAATGGAAGCCGTCCGTTCACGCTATCTCCCGCTGCAACCAGCGGAAGATAGCGTGAAAAAACGCTTCCCCGCCTACCGCCGCGCGTCATGTGACGCGGCCGGCGCGTCATATGATGCGGCCGGTGCGTCACGTGACACGGCCGGCCGCGTCATGTGACGCGGTGGGCGTGTCACATGACGCGACGGCGGTGGGCGGGGAAGCGTCTTCACGCTATCTTCCGCTGGTAAGTATGGGGTCTCTGGGGGGCGCCGTGACGGGCTTCACTGCGTAATATTACGCGGTGGAGCCCGTCACGCTCGTGGGAAGGAGGCCTAACATCTAGGCTGTGAAATTCGCGTTCTCTATCATTGCGAGGATTTTGACAGAAAGAGAGCAGGGTGATTGTCTGCTCTCTATGGAATTTCGACACTACCTTCAGTAGGAAGGCTGGGTCTAGCTTAAAGGTGATTCTGTCATTTTGTATAAGCATGTAAGGTTCAATACAGCATAAGGCTTGTAATTCCCCTATTCTCCGAGCCGAAGTTATGGCGACTAAAAGGGTAACTTTTAGTGTGAGTAATCTTAGTGGGAGTTGGGAGAGGGGTTCAAAGGGGGGGTTGGCAAAAACTATTCAAGACTAGGTTTAAGTCCCAGGTAGGGAAAGTTTCCGTAATAAAAGGCCGAAGCTTATCTGCCCCTTTGAGGAATCTACGAACCCAGCGGTGTTCTGCCAAAGGAAAGTCTAGTTAAGACCCCAGTGCGGCTGTCTGAACCTTATGGGATCTTGGGCTAAGGCCTTTTTCCTAGGCCTGCCTGCAAAAATTCCAGGATTGCGTGGTATGTCGATCTCTGGGATTTTGCCTGGATCTATTTTGCAGAGGTCTGTGAACTTCCTCCATATCCTATCATAGATGGTTGTAGTGATAGGTTTACGCTCTTTGTTAAGGTGGTAATTACTTTATGGCAGAGTCCCTTCCCTCGCGGTATCATGCTTTCAGCATCCATGCCGCTAGTTTCAATTTTTCGACCCCCGAGTAGTTTAGCGGGCCCTGGAGAAGATCTTCCACGGCCGGTAGTAGAAGTGGACCCCGGATCGTCAAGGCTTTTAGCAGGGGATACCAGGGTCTTTTGTCCCACATGGGGGCAACTAGGATGACTGACACCCGGCTGATCTGGATTTTTCTGAGGGTGTGGGGGATCAGTGGGAAGGGGGGGAAAGGTGTAGGCTATGTCCCTGTCCCAGCTTTGGGACAGGGCATCTACTCCGCACGGGTTGTCTCCTGTATTTAGCGAGTAAAAGTCCCAGCACTTTGTATTTCCCCTCGTGGCGAACAGGTCTATCTGCGGTTCTCCCCACTGGCAGATTAGTTGATCGAAGACTCGCTGGTTCAGCTCCCATTCTCCCGGAAGGACGCTCTGTCTGCTCAGGAAGTTGGCAACGATATTTGTGGACCCTTTTAGATGGATCGCTAAGAGGGACAGCATGTTGGATTCCGCCCAGCGGAGTATCTTTGCTGCCAGTTGTTGGAGGTGTGCGTGTCGCATTCCCCCCTGGTGACGAACAAACGACATAGCTGTCATATTATCAGTCAAGATTTTAACATGCCTTCCCTTTAAATGGGGTTCTGTTGCATGAAGGGTCTCCCAGATTGCTCTTAATTGTCTATAATTAGATGAGCGCTTTGCTACCTGGGAGTCCCAGGTTCCCTGTAGATTTAGGTAGGCTACTTGCGCTCCCCGTCCTGTTTTACTGGCATCTGTTGTGATGGGTACAGCGGGTTCTCGCGACCAGGAGGTACCTTTGTTTAGGTTCCTCTGTGAGGTCCACCAGCGTAGGGACTCTCTAACTTGGACGGACAGGCTCACCTTCTTATCCGGGGAGGTCTGCCGTTTGTCCCACCTGGCAAGGATGAACCTTTGTAGTTGACGAGTATGGGCTTGTGCCCATGGTATTATCTGTATGCATGCTGTTAGAATACCGAGCACCTTCATCATTTCTCTGGTAGATGCCGTAGTAGCCCGACAGAGGGAGGTTACTGCTTGGATAAGGTCTTCCTTCCTAGATTAAGGAAACCGAGATTCGTGGATGTGGGAGTCTAATAATACGCCCAGGTATACCTTTTGTGTACCTGGGTTCAGGTCGGACTTCTGTTCATTGACTATCCACCCTAAATTGTTTAGGGTAGACAGGACCGTGGATAGGTCCGTGCGTATGGCCTTTTCCGTTCTTGACACAAGCAAGAAATCATCGCATTATGGAAAAATAAGGATTTGGTTCCGTCTGAAATAGGCTACCATTTCTATTATTATTTTTGTAAAAACCCGAGGAGTGGTCGAGATTCTGAACGGTAGGGCCGTAAACTGGTAGTGCTGGATTTTGTCACCCTCCCGCAGGGCGAATCTCAAGTATTTATGATGGACTGCGGCTATTGGGACGTGGTAGTATGCGTCTTTGAGATCTATAGAGCACATTACATTGACTTCAGGAGGTGGCTGCCGGGTCCTCCTCGGAAAGGATGGTTTTCTGTAAGTCTGCCGTCTTTCTCCAGGATCTTGTCCAAGACGGGCCCAAACATGTATTCCCCTTGGAATGGGATGGCGCAGAGTTTTATTTTTTGATGTTATGTCTGCAGCCCCAATGCCCTTCTTGCAGTATTGCTAAGGACCCCGGTTTTTGCGTCATATCTGACGGTCTCTGCTGATGCGTCGGCCAGAAAAGCGGTAGCCATTTTTAGGAGGGGAAGACAACTGGCTAACTCCTCTCTAGGGGCCCGGTCCTTAATAGAGGCTTCCAGCCTGTTTAGCCATAGGACCATGGATCTGGCCACGGAAGTTGATGCAATGCTGTCCTCGTGTGAAGTGTCTTCAAAGGGCAAGAGGGCTTTCTTGGCTACCTTTGCGCTTTGTATATTGACCTTAGGGGTGTCTCTGTATAGGCGGACGTCCTCAGGAGCGAACACAAGCCGGCCTTCATCTGCAAACACCTGTTGCAGGGTCTGGTTGACCGGGAACATGGCCGTACATTTCGTCCTGAATCGTCCTGGGCGGGTGATCCTCTTTTTTCTGCATTGTCTCCCTCACTGCCTTGATGAGGTGCGCAATGTCGTTTGAGGAGAAATAGTATTTTTTCTCATCCTCTATTAGTACTAGCGGGTCCCCTAGTTCTCCTTCTGACAGGAGTTCCAGGGATTCACCGGAAATTGAGCTCGCCGATTCAGTTTGTCTTGGTCTTTTAGGACCCGTGACGGACCTGGCTGAGCCTGGGGGAAGGACGCCATGGAGGCCTGTAATTCTTCCCTGATCATAAAGAGGATGTCAGTTTTAAACGACGCTTTTCCCCCCGCTAATATCTTTCATGCTCGCATAGGGCTTTTCTTGAGCTTTTTGCTGCAGAGCCCTTTTTTATTCTTTTTCCCTGGGGTCTGCCTTAATCTTTGGACCTTCCCTATCCATCTAACCCATACAAAACAATGGGGGAGAGAAAAAGGGGAACATATATGCATCCGATCCAGTACAAATGGCAATTTGCGCATTCCATTTTTGGCATATAGCCTACTCACGGCTTGTAGGGTATCTGTTTCTCCTTCTCGTGCTGAGCTGTCGCGAGTAGACATGCTTTTGGCACTTCTAGGCAGTCAGCAGGATACCTCCATGGAGTAGAGCTTGCTTTATATAGAAGAAATTTCAAATTTGGCGCCATTTCCGGGTTCTCTGCCGGTAGCCACGCCCCCTACGTTGAGCGCGTGACATCACCACGCCTGATGACGTCACCGTTATGCGCGCCAAGGAACCAGGAGCCCAGGGAGGCCACGCTGCTGTTCCCTGCAAGGAGTGACTATCCCATCACAGCAGCGGCGGCCTGAACATGCGGACCGCGCGAGGGAGACTTGCGCTGCTGAGGCGACTTATGGCTCCTTCGGCGGCGCAGGTCGGGGATGCAGGGACTACAGCGGTATGCGGCCCCGACCTCTACCCCTCCAGGGGGATCGCACAGCGTGCGGTAAGTTTTCTTTCTCCACAGATTCGCTGGAGCTCTGCTTCATCTGGCCACCGTAGGGACAGGAAGACACTAAAGCATGGTGGAAAGGGAGGTGCTTTTAAACTCTCTTCCTGTCCCTACTGAGGTCAGAGGGCAACCTCCATATGTAAATGGGGCCGTCGGGATGACGACTAGGAAAAATTGGTTCAGGTGCAAGTTTCAACGCTTTAATGAGAATTGAAACGTATAAACATTGTTTACAAAAGTAATATGACTGAGCCTTGTGGGCCTAAGAAAAATTGCCCGTTCGGCGTCATTACGTGAGGTTTCAGGAGGAGGAGCAGAAGGAGGAGGATGAATATAATACACGGATTGATGAAGCTAAAAGGTCCCTGTTTTTTATGGTGATAGAGATGCTTCCATCCTGCGGGTGCAGCCTACGTATTGTTTACGTACCGCTGCTGTCCGCTGGTGGAGAAGTCTGGGGAAATCCAGGCTTTGTTCATCTTTATGAGTGTAAGCCTGTCGGCACTGTCAGTTGACAGGCGGGTACGCTTATCCGTGATGATTCCCCCAGCTGCACTAAAGACCCTCTCTGACAAGACGCTAGCCGCAGGACAAGCAAGCACCTCCAGGGCATAGAGCGCGAGTTCAGGCCACGTGTCCAGCTTCGACACCCAGTAGTTGTAGGGAGCAGAGGCGTCACGGAGGACGGTCGTGCGATCGGCTACGTACTCCCTCACCATCCTTTTACAGTGCTCCCGCCGACTCAGCCTTGACTGGGGAGCGGTGACACAGTCTTGCTGGGGAGCCATAAAGCTGGCAAAGGCCTTGGAGAGTGTTCCCCTGCCTGCGCTGTACATGCTGCCTGATCTCCGCGCCTCCCCTGCTACCTGGCCCTCGGAACTGCGCCTTCTGCCACTAGCACTGTCGGATGGGAATTTTACCATCAGTTTGTCCGCCAGGGTCCTGTGGTATAGCATCACTCTCGAACCCCTTTCCTCTTCGGGTATGAGAGTAGAAAGGTTCTCCTTATACCGTGGGTCAAGCAGTGTGTACACCCAGTAATCCGTAGTGGCCAGAATGTGTGTAACGCGAGGGTCACGAGAAAGGCATCCTAACATGAAGTCAGCCATGTGTGCCAGGGTACCTGTACGCAACACTTGGCTGTCCTCACTAGGAAGATCACTTTCAGGATCCTCCTCCTCCTCAGGCCATACACGCTGAAAGGATGACAGGCAAGCAGCATGGGTACCCTCAGCAGTGGGCCAAGCTGTCTCTTCCCCCTCCTCCTCATGCTCCTCCCCCTCCTCCCCCTTAACGCGCTGAGATATAGACATGAGGGTGCTCTGACTATCCAGCGACATACTGTCTTCACCCGCCTCTGTTTCCGAGCGCAAAGCGTCTGCCTTTATGCTTTGTAGGGAACTTCTCAAGAGGCATAGCAGAGGAATGGTAACGCTAATGATTGCAGCATCGCCGCTCACCATCTGGGTAGACTCCTCAAAGTTTCCAAGGACCTGCCAACCAGGCCCACTCTTCTGTAAAGAATTGAGGAGGCTGACTCCCACTACGCCGCCCATGTTGGAGTTAGTATTCCACTATAGCTCTACGCTGCTCATAGAGCCTGGCCAACATGTGGAGCGTAGAGTTCCACCGTGTGGGCACGTCGCACAGCAGTTGATGCACTGGCAGATTAAACCGATGTTGCAGGGTCCGCAGGGTGGCAGCGTCCGTGTTGGACTTGCGGAAATGTGCGCTGAGCCGGCGCACCTTTCTGAGCAGGTCTGACAAGCGTGGGTAGCTTTTCAGAAACCGCTGAACCACCAAATTAAAGACGTGGGCCAGGCATGGCACGCTGCCGAGCTGCAGAGCCGCCGTAGGTTACGGCCATTGTCACACACGACCATGCCCGGTTGGAGGCTCAGCGGCGAAAGCCAGCGGTCGGTCTGCTCTGTCAGACCCTGCAGCAGTTCGTGGGCTGTGTGCCTCTTCTCTCCTAAGCTAAGTAGTTTCAGCACGGCCTGCTGACGCTTGCCCACCGCTGTGCTGCCACGCGACACCGACTGCTGGCGACGTGCTGCTGCTGAACATCTTGATTGCGAGACAGAGGTTGCGTAGCAGGAGGAGGGTGGTTTAGTGGAGGAAGCATACATCGCCGCAGATACCAGCACCGAGCTGGAGCCCGCAATTCTGGTGGTGGGTAGGAGGTGAGCGGTCCCAGGCTCTGACTCGGTCCCAGCCTCCACTAAATTCACACAATGTGCTGTCAAGGAGATATAGTGGCCCTGCCCACCTGTGCTTCTCCACGTGTCCATTGTTAAGTGGACCTTGGCAGTAACCGCGTTGGTGAGGGCGCGTACAATGTTGCGGGAGACGTGATCGTGCAGGGCTGGGACGGCACATTGGAAAAAGTAGTGGCGACTGGGAACCGAGTAGCGCGGGGCCGCCGCCGCCATTCTGTTTTTGAAAGCCTCCGTTTCCACAAGCCTATATGGCAGCATCTCCAGGCTGATCAATTTGGCTATGTGCACGTTTAACGCTTGAGCGTGCGGGTGCGTGGCGGCGTACTTGCGCTCAAACAGTTGCGCTAGCGACAGCTGGACGCTGCGCTGAGAGACATTGCTGGATGGGGCCGAGGACAGCGGAGGTGAGGGTGTGGGTGCAGGCCGGGAGATGGTCGTGCCTGTGTCCTGAGAGGGGGGTTGGATCTCAGTGGCAGGTTGGGGCACAGGGCGAGAGGCAGTGGTGCAAACCGGAGGCGGTGAACGGCCTTCGTCCCACCTTGTGGGGTGCTTGGCCATCATATGCCTGCGCATGCTGGTGGTGGTGAGGCTGGTGGTGGTGGCTCCCCGGCTGATCTTGGCGCGACAAACCTTGCACACCACAGTTCGTCGGTCGTCTGCACTCTCACTGAAAAACTGCCACACCTTTGAGCACCTTGGCCTCTGCAGGGTGGCATGGCGTGAGGGGGCGCTTTGGGA